>NC_069122.1:12941205-13096205 GCF_026914265.1 Mya arenaria
CTATTTCCGGAGTGAAGACAAAGTCACTGCATTCACTAGGCACTGCGGGACCACCTGGAAGGTAAAAACACGGCCCATCGCCCCCGCTGTCCCCGGAATGCACCCGCACCATGGGCGAGGTGGCGATGACAGTCGTGACAATTGACTGGTGCATTTTGATCCCGGATTATGATGCAAAAGAAAACAAATATAAAGTGATAAACTAAGGCAACCTTTGTTTTGGTCCATCCAGACCTGTGTTTATATCGCCATTTGTGAAAAAAAATCGTAATAAGGTAACATTTTTGTCACTTGTATTATGACTTGAATCAAATAATACTTAGTTGATCATTCCGATTTCCATCCAAAACGAATACACATGTTTAATTGCATAATGGTTGCTTTAATCAATGATCCTTTAGTGCACGAGACGATCGAAAATGACTTTAAGCATGCTCAAAACATATTTTCTGCCAAAAATTAAATTACCAAAATTCCAGTCGCATTGTTTATGCCGAATGCCGCCATTTCGATTGAATTTGATTGAAACCCATGCAAAACCGATCGATATACAGTATAAAAAACACCACGCATCGGTAACTTCCCTTTACAAAAACAGGTAAACTAGCGTAGAAAAAGTATAACTGATTATTTTTCAGCCTTAAAAAATCATTACCTAAAATAATCTGGTTGGCGATCAAAAAGGTAGGTGCGGGCACACATTTTTTTAAATATTTTTTTATAAAAATAGGAGCGGTAAATCTGCGGAACGAAACATCAATTTGATGTGGCCTTAGCTTATATCTTATACGTTAAAAAGAAAGTTTTTTTTCATAACCTTGATGTTTACTTCATGTGTTTTATAACAGTGTATTTACATTTGACCTATTGTTAAAAAACCAACTCATTGAGAATATATCAATCGAGTATCCAACAACTGCGCTACGATGCAATGTATTGCATTAAAACTAGATCCATATACATAAAAAAGGAGTTGATTATTTTTTTAAATACCTTGACATTTGTTTGCACGTACGGTTAATTTTACCTGATTGTTAGGAAAACCAGCTCGTGGATAATTTATCAGTAAGATTGGCTTGCAAATCATCTATTGGTTCAAATATCAGTATTCACATCAAGCTTAAAATCATAAAATGCAAACACTTCAAACACTAGAAGTTACGTGCAAGTTCCCATATTTGTCAAAGCATTAATTTGATAACATTCTTTATACGTTGCAAATGTATTTCAATTCATTGATAGCAAAAGAACGAACACGGTACTTACTAAGATATTAGAATAAGTTAAATAAAACACTCGAAAATACATACGAGGGATGATTAAAAACAGTATTGTGCTGTAAAAATACGGTTTAATAACATAAATCAAAATCCATTCACAGGACGCGGATAGTATCCTTTACATGCACTAAACAGATCATGGTTATTATATTTACGGTGCAAAAGTAACAAGGGTCTGGATATGTTCACTAACGCAGAATCGGCGCACGTCGGATACGTTGGAACGACGTTAACAACACCAATGATGTCAAACCAGTGTTTGTCAAAATAATAGCCGTCACATTGAATAAACTGGTAGGGAACAAAAATCCATTGGTGTCGGAATCCAATCATTTACCACCAAGAGACATTATCATATTTTGAGATGTCGCCGTGCAGGAAATCTGTCAGCAAATCAAATCGAAGTCCTTTTTATTGATTGATTGTCGGGAGAATGACAACCTCAAAGGTCTTTAATTTAGAAATAAGGAATGTGGGAAATCGTCTTGAATCCGAAGACCTCGATCTCTTAAAGTGTCGTCTCTGCCATATGGGAAGATGCGTTGTTCATTTGCAATTTACAATTATCGAGGAGAATCCACGGCCTAAAATCATGATGCATATGTATTTTCTGCATCTCTTCGACAACTGATCCTTCTTGGGAGGTGGGAATCGGCTTTGTTTTCACAAGGCCGACTGTAATTTCATCTCGGGGATATCTCGTCTGTCGTTATTATTCTATGTATCGCTCTCCCGATTGAATCCATCCAAGGAAAGCCCTGGAAACACGGACACGGCGGTTTTTTTTCATGATCTTTAACAGATGTGGGACCCATCGTGCAAGAGCCTTCAGGCGTTATTTGTTTAAAAGTTAAACTGAGTTGTTAAAATGCATGTAGTAAAAACATGTATTAATGCAATATAAACGTTTTTATTATAAATCCATAGCATTGACAAGTTAGTTTACAAAATTATTTTCCTGACCTTATCTATTAAATTTTACGTTTCTTTAACATATAAATGCAGTATCATTTATGACGAGTTACCTTTGAGAATTTATATTTAAATATCTAAGTATTAATGCCCACACCTTCAAAATATTTTGATCCGTAGTAAGTTTTAAATGAGTTGGTCCGTAGCTGACATCGAACATCCCTGATGGCGTCCGGTCCTTTAACCGTCGGCACTTTGCTAATAAGGCAGCGACTGACGTCACCAACGCTGCACCGCTATTTTTTTCATCCTCTACCATCATCATCTTTAAGGCTCTTTCTGCCGTCAAAGAAACGCCGATGCCATTCAGAAATCATAGTGCGACTGACGCTGTTCTCAATGCTAGTCGTCTGTATCATGTTGTATGTTTGTGCTGTTGTCTTCCCTAGTTCATAACAAAACTAAACTGGTTTATTACCCGGGCTTGTATGCGATCTGATGACGCCTTTTTCATACTGTGAACGTTGTAACCTATGTGGATTGAACTTGTTTCTTAAATGCTTTTCGATTAAATATTGAGTTTAAGTGTGAAAATATAAATTTTATATTGTCACTGCAAAATAAAGATTTAAAATCTGAACTTAAAGAACTACTTTAAAAATCCATTGAAGTTACTGCTTCTTGATCAAAAATTAAATACGTCCTTTTTGAACCAGAACATGTTGCAAAAGATAATTAAAAATTAAAAAAGTTGCAGAAGGTAATAAATATATATATATGGAAATAAACAACTAACCTTTTATTAGAAATCTGATAATCCTTTTTTTAAACGTTTTCTTGTACTTTGAAGCTGAATGTTTGAATGCTTTCGTTCAAAACAAAAAAAAACAGATTATAGCATCTTCTCGAAATAGTATGTTGAATCGTCGTTCTAATATCTTTTCAAACTGTTTCAAAATGATATTCTACCCAACCCACCCCTCAAAATTTGTCAACAACCTAGCGCTTTTTCACTATTTACCTGGTTTTCAAGGCAATCATACTGGCCTCTGACAGTGAGTGATGACTAAATATTCATGTATCAAATGCCTAGTTTGTGACAAGTTGAATTTTAAACAAGATGGCAATATTAGCGACCATTTCTTGGTGTGTTCAATGCAACAACTGAACATTTTCACAAACACTTAAAAATTGATATAATTATATGCAATATCCCAGAAGCTGCTTCGATTTTATGCAAGAACGAAATAAATAATTGCTTCTGTTTTCATATCGTGACCTTGATGCAACAGTTTCCATTTCTATCAGAAATGCATTGTATACACTTTTTATGATACATAACTAAACAATTGATGTTTAGAAAACGATAAACGATATGTCGTCTGGAACGAGCAAAATGTCCAGAAGTCCAAGCTATGCAGCATCAGCTAAAAACTATTGGCATTTGTTTAATAAAAATTCTATATATTGCTAATAGTCAACATTGACTTCAAAAGTTATTGTGGCACTTTAATATTTATCGTTTTAGTTTTTTTCTGGCGCGAATAAAAAACACCTACAGCACACAAAACCATTCATGTAGCTAAATGAGCGTAGTAGTAATTTTAATATAATGTTCTTATAACATTTCCACGTCCTTTTAATAAAGAACTTTCTTCAATATCTTTAACATTCAATTCGTAACATTTTAAGTCCGTTTAAAATAAAATAAAAAAGTGTAATAACTCATCAAATGAAATGAAAAAAAAATAAAATAAAAATAAAATCCAACAACATTACTCAGAGCAGGTTTGCCCTCAGTTCCATAGCGAAATTAGAGTTTTATTAGTAGGAGTGAGGCCAGGTCAAACGTTCTGCTTAAAAAGTCCCAGTGTTTGGGGTGTTGAGACAGGTTCGTCCGGGAGCTAGATAGTATATCCCAGCTGCTGTAATTTGCTTTACGGTCAAGTGCTTTAGTAAATATATTTCTACTTATAAGATGAATAGTTTCGCTTGGTCATTACTTGGTCATAATTTAAATAGTGCCCTTGTTTGTATTCCTGCACTCATAACCAGATTAATTTGTAATAAAGCGAAATCAGCAGTGATCATATCGTATAAAGTGTCACATAAATAATTAATTAAGTTATTTCGTTAATTAACAAAAGGCCTAAGGCACGGTGACATTCCGTTAGGCCAACGTGAATTTCGGTCGGACACAAGATTGCTTGTACTGAATATTCTTTCATCTAACATAACTGTACGTAATAGCGAACCTTGCATTGGCAAAAATATGAAATGCAAACCTTTTAACATGATTCATGCATTGTCGAAAAGCAGCAATGAGTTAAATTGAAGTGGTCGGTAAGCTTTATACAGTGAAAATGATTTGATTCTTCACAGAACCTGCACATTTCGGTAACAACCGATATATATTTCCTCCTCCTAGTATCGCTTTTGACAAGCTTTTTAAACTTACTCGAATCCGTATAAACGAGACGGTGTGGGGTTCCTCTTCTAAGTTTCATCGGCAAAGGAACTTCTGAGTGAAATATTCAAAATACTTATTTGTTACGGGCTCATTTTTGATAATAGAAATATATTTTCCTAAGTATTAAAGCGAATCTGAAGGACTGCTCTTCATTTGTTCAAATAACCGGTTTTGCAAAACATTTATTAAAAAAAAAAATAGATCCACTACTAAATCCAACGGAATCCCCGTGGTTGGTACAATGTAACCGTTGCTGCTACGACATTATCGTGGATGCTACAACGTTTTCGTGTCTGCTACAACGTTTTCCCGTGGTTGCTTGAACGTTATCGTGGATGTTACTACGTTCTCGTGTCTGCTACAACGTTTTCCCGTGGTTGCTTGAACGTTATCGTAGACTGCTACGTTCTCGTGTCTGCTACAACGTTTTCCCGTGGTTGCTTGAACGTTACCGTGGATGCTACTACTTTCTCGTAGCTGCTACAACGTTTTCCCGTGGTTGCTTGAACGTTATCGTGGATGCTACTACGTTCTCGTGTCTGCTACAACGTTTTCCCGTGGTTGCTTGAACGTTATCGTGGATGCTACTACGTTCTCGTAGCTGCTACAACGTTTTCCCTTGGTTGCTTGAACGTTATATTGGATGCAACTACGTTCACGTGGCTGCTACAACGTTTTCCCATGGTTGCTTGAACGTTTTCAGGGATGCTACGACGTTCTCGTGGCTGCTACAACGTTTTCCCGTAGTTGCTATAACGTAATCGTGGATGCTACTGCGTTCTCGTGGCTGCTACAACATTTTCCCGTGTTGCTTAATCGTTATCATGGATGCTACGACATTTTCCCGTAGATGCTAAATCAAATTCATATACTAACCAATCAACTTGCTGTGATGATATAGTGGTATATATATAGCCAGCCGAAACTATTCATCTTTTATTAGTAGTAGCAATACTTTTACTATAGCACCGTAAAGTAAATTATTGTAGCCGGGGTAGACTGTCTAGCTCCCGGACTAGCCTGTCGCCAAACCCAAAACACTGGGACTATTTAAGAAGCGCCCACTTTGGAGCCGAGCGTGCTCTAACTATTCAATTTCTAATTTCGCCATGGATTTAAGGGCGATCCTGCTCGGAGTAATGTTGTTGGATATCAAAGTTCTTTCATTTTAGTTGATGAGTAATATAACTGTTTTATTTGATTTAAACAGATTTTAAATGTTATAAAAACATTTCTCAACTTATTCTCATTTATACTACACAAACCTTTTCTACAACTGATTGTGACATTTCGTCAACACGAAGTTCCGACAGGTTTTTACATATTGATATACCAGTCCCGTTTACTCGAACATTTTCTAGATTTAATCCTTTAATTGTACTGGAGAATTCTGCGTGTTCTAGAAGGCAAAGCTTAATTGGCGGAGGGATTTGCTTTTTCGGTTTGGAGACATAAGCCCAAAATATTTCTAATTTTGTAATTGGGATCTTGACAGTCTGTACATTTAAGGTCTGCACATCGATATACACCCTTTTGAGGTTAGTCATTTTTGACATGGCCAGCTCCTTATTCTCGTGCGAATTTAATGCTTCCATGCAGTCCGTTAAAAACTTTAAAACGGACATTCCTTCTTCTGAAGACACGTTGCGCACTATGAATTCCATTAGCTTGGTTGACTGTGACAAATCAAATTGTCCCTTCAGTTAAACATGAACAAGACATGCTACAACGTTTTAACGTGGTTTTTATAACGCTATCATGGATGCTACGACGTTCTCGTGGCTGCTAAAATGTTTTCTCGTGGTTGCTTTAACGTAATCGTGGATTCTACGACGTTCTAGTGGCTGCTACAACGTTTTCTCGTGGTTGCTACAACGTTATCGTTGATGCTACGACGTTCTTGTAGCTGCTACAACGTTTTACCGTGTTGCTTTAACGTTATCGTGGATGCTACTACGTTCTTGTGACTGCTACAACGTTTTACCGCGTTGCTTTAACGTTATATTGGATGCTACTACGTTCACGTGGCTGCTACAACATTTTACCGTGTTGCTTTAACGTTATCGTGGATGCTACGACGTTCTCGTGGCTGCTACAACGTTTTCCCGTGGTTGCTATAACGTTATCGTGGATGCTTCTATGTTCTCGTGGCTGCTACAACATTTTCCCGTGTTTCATTAACGTTATCGTGGATGTTACGACATTCTCCCGTAGATGCTAAATCAAATTCATATAAGAACCAATCATCTTGCTGTGATCATATAGTGGTATATATATTTAAGTATTTCAATCCTCGTTACTGTTTTGAATCTTCTTGTGTAAAGTTATTAAAATATCATTCTTGTTTAGTCCACTTATATTTGACCATGTAAGATAAAATGAGAATAATATGAGGAATGTTTTATAACATATAAAATCCTTTTAAATAAAAAAAAAACAGTTAAATAACTCATCAACTAAAATGAAAGAAATTCGATATCCAACATCATTACTCCGAGCAGGATCACCCTCAAATCCATGTCGAAATTGGAAATTGAATAGTTGGAGCACGCTGGAAAGGTGGGAGTTTCTTATATAGTCCCAGTGTTTTGGGTTAGGCGACAGGCTAGTCCGGGAGCTAGACAGTCTACCCCGGCTGCAGTAATGTACTTTACGGTGCTAAAGTAAAAATATTTCTACTTCTAATATATAATGAATAGTTTCGGCTGGTCATCAGTTGGTCACGTTTTAAAAAGTGCTGACCGAAACAGTGCCTTAGTTTTTATTTTAGCACTCATGACCAGATTAATCGTAATTAAGCAAAATCAGCAGTGACCTGATAGTATATAGTGTCACATTATCACAGATGTGATAAATACCGCGACAAAACAGCTTGGACTCAGGAATGGCTAAATGCCTTGTTTTCGCACCAATAATCTGATCATGTGCATTATAAAACTTGCCATTGTTTTGTTAGCTTGATTTTGTTTTTGAACACTGAATAAAAATTCGGGTCACAATATTTGTCAGAACGCCTCAACTGCCATTCAAATCTCAGGTTCACGATTTGCCATGGTATGGAGAGTTTTTCTGCAGTCCCATGCTCTGAGGTGCAATACTGTTGCAGCTAACTGTGACGTGTTCCTTTTCGGGACATCTTTAACTAAGTCAAGAGTTATATCTTTAGTAACATATTGTGGAATGTCACTCAAATCGGACGGGCAAAAAACAATCATTTTGACAAACAATCTTATGAAGTTTAATGGTTGTATGTGCATACTATTAGAGTTAAATCACATTACGTGAAGAGACACATATAGCCCCATTAATATATGACCAAGTTACAGCCCGAACAATTTTTGAACACATGGACCCTTAAAAAATGCTTTGTTAGATTTAGTTTGACTCACAGACATGAGTTTTGCACGCTCTAAGTCTTCTTATTTAAATAAGCATGTGTGCGAATTATAAAATCCCATATGTTGAACTGTTTTCATTAGTTGTATTGGTTATAGCAACAACTGCAAATAAGTTACCCAAGGCATTTTTTGTTATACAAATGTCGTGCATTTCAGTTGAAAGCAATTCAAAACCACAACTAAAACAATTGAGAATAATTGTGAACAGTTTTATGCAATGCTTACATACATGAACTTATTATTTAAACATTCATTCTAAATTCCTCACGTCTTTTCCGCACGCGGCCGCAAAAACGAACTTTGCAATCAAGCTTTGAGTTGCTTCAACATGTCTTTAAATGACAACAACGACCGTAGTACATACAGTTTTCATTTATTTCATTCTCAAACAAATAATTTATATTTTAAATGCATTCCTTGACTAACAATATAGAAAAGGCAACATTGCATAATTTACATTTCTACATTAAATTAAATACATGCAACCAAACAATAACATACAAAAACAACAATTATAATAAATCACAAACTCATATTTCTTGAATAATAACCAATCACAACCATTACAAATTGTACTGTTCATGAATATATTCAAGTAAGATTTCACCTTCACAAAATACAGCGGCTATAATTACACCTTTTACAAAACTAAACCTTGCCTATGCATATGACGTACTAAGGTTATGACTTACCTTTTTTATATTGCGACTAATATTGATATTGAACATGATTGTGCTATTATTCTCCATGCGTGTTCAAGAATCATCTTAAAATGTAACACCTTAACTAAGCGTTTTGGTTTCCAAAGTATGTATTTAACATTTGGCTCAAAGTTGGAGACGCAAGTTCTTACATATGAGATGTCCATTCAATACGGTCAATGATTTGTCTCAAATTTCAGGTAATAGATTTGATGGCTCGATGTTTCAACAATGCTGTCTATAATAATCGGACCCTCGGTAATTCGGCCAACCTTCTTCAATTTGTCAAAAGCGTCTTCAATGTTTGTGCTCAAAATGGTGCTTTTCCTAATGCTGCATTTCAAACCTTTGGAGCGCTTTGCAATATCAATAAGCGCTGCGTCCGTTAGAGACATATCTTCAAATTCCATCTCGTCAACACGTATCTCTGCGAATTGGTCGACAATGTTTTCTACTCGAGTATTCTTGAATCGCACTGATTTGAATGTCTGCAAAGTACTCGCACTTTTAAAAATGGGCAAAGTGGCTTGCTCTTCACAGCGCTCAAATGATAGTTTTGAGAGATTGCCCAATTTAGCTTCGAATAACTTTGCCATTCGATCTTCCTTTACGTTAACAAGATACAGTTTTTTTACTGCATATGCACAAACCTTTTCTACAACTGATTGTGAAATTTTGTCAATACGAAGTTTCGACAGGTTTTCACACATTGATAAATCAGCTTCGTTTACTCGAACATTTTCTAGACTTAATTCTTTAATTGTTCTGGTGAATTGTGCGTGCTCTAGAAGGCAAAGCTTAATTGGCGGAGGGATTTGCTTTTTCGGTTTGGAGACATAAGCCCAAAATATTTCTAATTTTGTAATTGGGATCTTGACAGTCTGTACATTTAAGGTCTGCACATCGATATACACCCTCTTGAGGTTCGTCATTTTTGACATGTCCAGCTCCTCATTCTCGTGTGAATTTAATGCTTCAATCCAAAGTTCTTGTAGCTCCTTGCAGTCCGCTAAAAACTTTAAAACGGACATTCCTTCTACTGAAGACACATTGCGCACTATGAATTTATTTAACTTGGTTGACTGTGACAAATCTAATTGTCCATTCAGTTCAACATGAACAAGACTAAGATGTTCCAGATTTTTAAAATTGGACGAGGCAGCGACGGTAACAATTAGTGGTTGAATCGTATTTGCATTCGGTACACAACCATATACCCATAATTCACTTAGTTTCCCGGCCGCAATGATGATTTTTTCAACCTCCACATTTTCTATAATAAGTCGTTCGAGGTCTTTGAGAAGAGAAAAATCAAGTGTGATATTGTCTGGATATTTTAATGACACTAATTGTACCGATTTCAAATGTGTAAAATGATTAATGTTTTGAAAGCATTTTGCATTGTCTTCGGGACTGGAAGTAATTTGTTGTATTACTAATATCTGTAAATAAACACAATCAGACAAATCAATAGGAGTGATAAGCTTAACATTCATGACACTCAGCTTTTTCAGTTTTGAAGAAAAGTTTCCGTGAATTCGAAGCTCGGCAGGGGTGTTTGATTGTGTTTTATTTTTAGTGTACATCCAGAACTTTTCCAAGTTTCCCGCTTTGACGTCCACAGACGAAAAGTCAACATTTTCTACTTCAATATCAGTTAAATATTTGCAGCCTGTTAGGTCAACTTGCTTTTGCTTTAACTCTACATCTTTGATGAGAAGAATTCGTAAATTCCCACTTGACGGTTCTGTAAGTGTTTCGAGCATCAATGTATCATTATCGCCAGTAATGATAAGAGTACGTAATGATGTCAACTTATTTTCTCTAAACTCCGCATCTAAATCTTTTTCTGTTTCAGAAGATTTCAAAAGCAATGTAATAATATTTTTCACATTTTTTTCTACCAATGAGCAAGGCGGTCCCTTATTAGTTTTTCTGTCTATAAGCATGTGATTTAAAGCAATTTCTGTTCTTTGCGCCCCATTACTGGTGCATTTCTTGTGAGCATTGAGCACAGCATCTTGATAACTGATCAAATCGTATTCATAGTATTTTCCTTCTCTGTAGAAAAGTGTTTTACTTGAACTGAACAATTCAGCACACTTTATCCCCTGCTCATAGTTCATTACACACAAGAATGACATGATATCTGGAGATAAAGTTTTTTCAAAGTATGATAGAAACTGACCCCATTCGCCGCTGTTCAAAGGCTTTGTGGAAATGTATACACATGCAAGCAATTCTTGAAACATTTTGTGCAAAAATGAGTAAACCATTGAATTGTCACTGTATCGGCTGGAGGCAGATCCTGATATAAGACCGGATGCTAAAAGAAACCTTATTTCAGTTTTTTTATCCTTGTCGTGAAGATACTGACAAACAAGTCTTTCCGGCATTTCAGTTTCAGACTTTCGCTTTATGTCTTGAAATGCTAACTCTCCAAGACTAAGGACGAATGATGGTATGCTGTTGCATGTATCAGCTTCATCAAATCCCGTTGGTAGTAGTGGAGGATCTGATCTGTTCTTATCTCTGTCGGACAAAGTTTTAAAGCAATCAAATCCCGTTGGTAGTAGTGGAGGATCTGATCTGTTCTTATCTCTGTCGGACAAAGTTTTAAAGCAATCTGGCTCTTTCTCGCTTGCGAGTTTCAACATCATATCGACTGCGTTGGCAAACAGGTGCGTTCGTGTCGTTGCTAGTAAAAAATGACTCGTTCCTGTTGCATGTATGTCATATCGATCATGATAAATGCAAAGTAATTGCAAGGATAGTGGATTTGACAAAAGACTTTCCAAGTTCTGCTCTTTTAGTTCAGTAGAAAATGCAACATTATCAAGCTTTTTGGCAGACTGGCTATTCAAGCAAACATTGGCATTTTCTATAAGTTTAAGTGCACTTTCCAAGTTCATTTCCTCAAGCTGAATTTCCATGTATTCCGATGTAGACATGCCCAACTCGCAAAGTTTCCAAGGACGAGAAGTGCAAATAAGTGTGTATTTCCTAGATGCAAGCGGAGTCTTGAACTTAGATATGTTCATCTCGTCTAATCCATCTAATATGACCAAACTATTTGTCTTATTCAAGTTTTCTCGTAAAATTCTGTTTTTATCAACATTATCCCACGTATCATCAATATCCTCTAGAAGATGGCTGAATATAATGTCTTCAACATTACCAGTGTTGCATTTGACCTCTTTAAGACTGACATAGAAGAGGTATCCGAACTTATCTAAGTATTCTACGTCATGCAAATAATCTGCTTTCGCTTTGAATTTCTCCAATAGGTGCTTGTCGTCTTTTTTTACGCCACACCATAAACGAGCTAATAATTTACAGAACGAGGTTTTGCCAAATCCAGCGTTTGATGTGATGCAGGTGAATCTTTTGTGTTTGCCAAGTGGATTTAATAGTTGCTCTAGACTAGTTATTGGTTTACTTTCGTAACTGGTAGATTCAGTTTCCTTCCGCTTTGGTAATAGCTGAGAAAGTGTTGGTGGAACGTAAAAATCATCAAGGTCTGGATTTTCCTTTCGAAACAAGGGCCCCAAAGTTAATTTTGAGTTATTAGCCAGGTTATACTCAATAAGGGTCTTTTGAAGATCTGTTAAAAGAAGGAATTTAACATAAACATGAAATGATTCGTCATAACAGCATTTGATAAAAAATGGCATACAAGGTCCATGAGCTTAAAGAATTATTAATTGCCATAAAATTGAACAGTTTGAACGGTTTTAGAATTATAAGGCTTCAAGCAAATTTGTTTTCCTGGAAACAGAATCTTGAAATACAGGGACTCCAAGAATTTTGGTTACTACCAAATGAAACCAAATATCGTAGGGATTCACAATCCAATTATTTTTTCTCGTTTGCAAATATATTTGAAACTTTTTCAATTGTTTTTGCTTTGACCGTTTATGTGAACTTATGATAGCTTGATGGAAGTGCACAAACCTAAATTTAAAAAATAGCGAAAGGAACATGAACAAAGCTTGTACACATTATTCAATTAAATTGCTGCTTGGTGTGAAATATACTTCTGTTTATAACTTGCCATATTCATCCAAAAAGCAGTGATGGCGTTAAAGAAACCAGCTTGACTTTGTTAACATTTCTAAATAATCTACTTATTCCTACCTTTTAAAACACAGCTTTGATGAGTGTTGATATTTTTTTTATCAGCAACAACTAGTTGTATTTGTTGCTGACACACCACCTTTGTAACCGTTTTCTTTAAATATTGTGTTGTATTTTGTCCTGAACAAGATGGAACGTCTACTGGAACCTCGTTTTTAGGATCTTCTGAGCAGTGTTGCGTTTCGGTGCAACCTTCGGCAAGGCCAGGCTCTTCTTCTAGTTTTCGCCGTTTAGCAGGTATTTCATCCGACATCACGGCAGTATGTCCACTAAGTAGTTGAATTTCTGCAAGTTAAAATAAATGTTTAAGGAGGTGCATCAAACGCAGATAAAATGAAGAAAATTTCTCGTTTACACATGTTTTCATGTGCAAAACTAATGCAACCAGGATTTCTACGTCATACAACCTGCGGTAAGACAAGGCTCTCCTTGTCGTTTTCATCACGGCAGTATCTCCTCTTAGTCGTGGAACTTATGCAAGTTAAAGTAAATGTTTACAGAGGTGCATCAGACGCAGATAAAATGAAGAACATTTCTCGCTCACCCCCTATCTTGAGTCCCATTTTGTTGTTTCAGTGCATTTACCATAGTTACAATGTTTGCTACAAATGTTTTCTCAGAAACTTGCACATATTCAGTGTTCAATGATTGTTAATTAAAAGACAAATTAAGGCAATAGAGTCAGGATCCCTTATCATAGAAGTAACGGGGTTTACCTATTATTTTATTATCAATTGTTTCATTATTGTGTCTCCTCAAATTAATGATTTTTTTTTTATAAGATTAACAATTTTCGTTCAACTTTATTCGGGAATATTGGGGTGAAAGTGAGGTTGTGCACATTAACTAGTTTAAACAACCTGTAAATTAACAATTTTACTGACCGTTACAAGGCGGTACCTGACAATCCGTAATAAACACCCCTAGATTTTTATATGTTATATATGCAGTGTTTTGTTTGTTGAATTTTGTGTTGTTGTTCCATGTCTGTGATTGTTTGTTTTTGTGTTCTGTGTCTTTGGCTTTGACCCCGTGCCATTAAATGGGGCTTATAATTACACTTTCGACTACTGTACTTGTTTCTGTAGTTTTTCATATAATATTAAAGGTACGATTGAAGACAAATAGTTTTAATGCATGGAAAACAAAAATGTATATACGCAATTTATTTCAAATTAGACAAATTCATTCAGATGGTCCGATACAAGCGAAAGCAGCAAACGCTTAAAAAAATATTTGTTTTTAAATGTATGATACCTTAACTAAAACTGGCTTGTTCTGATCTTAAAAAAGCTAATTAGATTTACGAGTGAACATTGTTAAGTGTAATAATTAAGGCACCCAGCACTCTAGAAATAAAGATTATACACGAGCCCCAAAAAAGCTAGAGCGTATAATATCATTCACAAAGATTGCGAGTGACACAACTGACTGTTGAATGTTGTCAAGGACACCATTCAATAAATTATACTCTACCGTCGAAGGCAATGTCTGGTTTTATATTAAATAGAGAACTTCCTAAAATACAAAATATGTGGTTATATGAGTTATAAAATTGGTAAGAATTTTATATGAAATTAATATATACAATATATCATATACATACAGTTGTTTAGGGAATTCCGTATCGCAAACGACATTTTAACATGTGATTCGTTCAATGTTACCGCTACTTAGCGCTTTGTTTAATTTTATAAAAGCCAAATCCTTTCTCAGCTTAAACAAATGTAATGACAACCATATCATGAGGCTATTGTTGAAATTTACACGCTCGTGTGCCCGTTCCATTCGCTTAAAGGATTTAAATACATTGTCAAAGGATAACAATTAACGAAATTTTAACTTAAGAAGGTATTTCACAATGAACAAAAACAATGTGCGTCATTCATTTGTTTCAGTTAATGAATATTTTATGCCTTAGAGAAGGGAGTGAAGAGAATAATTACTTTAACTAGATTGTATTGAGTATAAGTATTAAATAAACAACGGAACGCAAAAAAACAAGTCTACGTGCACACATTGATTGAGATATCACTTATAAACGATTATAATAACAAAAAGTAAAAATTAATGAAGATGTAACAAACGTTTGGCTTATTTTTAGCAGGTCAATTTTAAAACATATGTGTAAATAACTGACTGCAAATAAGAGGTTATATAACAGAAATATATAAATTAGACATTTACTGATAAAGCATTAATTACATACTTTACTGGTAAAGCTATTTTGATTCTTGTTTGGTATGTTCGTTGCGTTTGAACGTTTGTGTTTCTAGTCTAATGTCGTTTGTTGGCCAACCATGTGGCTCTAAACATATTTTAAAGTCAGCTGTGCTTGACCTAGGAGTTTAATGTTTTTATTGACTAAACGTCACATGTGTAGAACACTCATTTAATAAAACAAGTATAATGAATGTATCAGTAAGCATGAACTTCAATATGAGATGGGTATACCTTTATTCAGATGCTAGCCAAGGAGGACAACTTTGACGTGGGTTCGCAGCTGTGATAACATAGATGCTATCCTCATCATATAAGACAGTTCTGAAAAAGGAGACACGCATGGAAGTGTACGTGGATCTGACAATTGAGTCCACTACAAGGTATCATCAATTATGTCTTAAACAAGATAAACAATTTAGTTTGAAGTCGTTTTAGTGTTGTGTTCAATAACAATAATCTCCTAGACATAGACGAAAACACAAATGGAAATACATGTGTACATATATTAAATAGATAACAATAAACAATGAAACCATTCCATAAGAATGACCTCGATTTGCATTCAATTTCATTGTTAAATCATTGAGCATAATCATAGCAAACATACGCGCTCATAATACATTCGTTCGTATACATACAGTTGTTTAAGATATTCCTGATCACAGACGACCTTTTAGCGTGCAACAATATTGGATCTTTAAGTAATATTAAATGAAAGGCAAACAGTTTCTCAGTGGAACAAAAAGTAGTCTGTCACAATATCATGAAGCTTTTGTTTAAATTTACACGCTCGTGTGACTTAACAATTAAGGTTATTTTCGGGTCACTTAGGTTAGTTTTGGATTATAGTGTGGTTGTATTTTGGGAACATTTGCACCACATTGCATTGTCAACTAAGCAAATATAGTCTGCTTAGTCGAGTGTTTTTGCATACTAACGTACATGAATAAGATTGGTAAAGTATAAGCAGGGAATAACAGCACACCTATCATTCTCGTCAGGGTCACAAGTTATGATGGTATAAATACTGCCTCCTCATAATATTAAGGACTTTTCTGAAAACCTCTGCTTTTATTCTAGATACATGACCAATGAGCAGACACGCAATTTATTTTATATATTACTGCGTTTGTCTGCGACCATGTCATGGACAGTTGCATTGTTTTTCAGCTCTGGCAGCCAAACAAGACAGGTCTGTCGGTATATGATGGCAATGTATGCGCGGTCAACTTAACGTTTGAATGGAGGATTTGTAATCGTTGGCTTGATCTGGTTGGCACACTGGTCTTTGTTTTGTAAATTGACATGGGGGTATTTACATTTCATTGATTTTTGTTCTCAATATATGTCCCGATTTCTATGGTATTTTTATAAAGGATTTGTAACATTAAACTGATTCCAGCAGCAAGATGGGCAAAATGCTTGGATCGTATTTAACCCGAAGACATAAAGGCAATACTTGTCTTTGGTTTCTGGGGGTGGACTCCTCACAGTAAATGAACCTTTTGCAGTTCCAAGGCGGAACCCAACAATCCTTCATAAATACCCTATGTATATACGTATTATATTTATATACCGTGTGTAGTTTGCGGATATTGTTGTTGTTCCGTGTTTCTGGTTTGTGGTTATCTGTGTTGTTGTTAGGTGTTTCTAGCTTTGGTCCTGTGTCATTGAACTGGGTATATGTTAAAGTTGTGCCAAATATCCCGGTGTTACTATGAAATTTAACATTCATTGTGATTTAGCAGTAATAGACATCAACAAAAACTGCAAGTGTTAAATTCGTTTGTTGTATGATGTATATTAATTAGAGTTTTTCAAGCGTACATTCACAGACAACATAATCAAAAAAAATAATTAAAAGGCGCACCATTATTTATGTACATATTAAAATAACTGGTCTTCGGACAGACGAGCAAGGTTGACAAAAGATGCAGAGGGTATTACAATTGCCAGATACATTCATTTTTGGAGACCACATAATACGGTTATGTGAAGTAAATAAATACAAAGAAGAAAGATTAATAATTGGTTGACTAACATCAAAATGATGTTTTCAAATCAAAACAGTTAATAATGGAAAATGATATTAAAAAGATGATTATTGTATACCAATTATCGTCACTCTTTTATTAACTGCAATATATGATAAAGCGCACATGTGTAAACTATCGGAGATGAAAACAACTCAGTGTCTTGTCTGTGGAAAGTACAAGTACTCTTTCGAACCATTCTGGTATGATAATTATAAGCCAGTTTCACATGATCAAAATATGTTTTAGGGGGATACAATTTCTGACAAATGCATTCTTCAGTTGTTGTCAATTAACAGTTCAGTATATGCATATACATCACATAATGGCACGTGCATTATAGAAAGTGTTAATGCATATTGGCATTAGCTAACGTCATATCTGTGCTCATTAATATTAATAAAACTATACTTTTACCGTTTAAATATAATCTTAGAGGATTTTTTATCTCAAAAAGTATGTGAATTAAACGATGGCATCGAGTTGGCTTTCGTGCTGTTTGTTTTTAACTCGTTTAAATAATTAACGTATCTTGTTTACACGACTCAGTAACTCTTTAAAACGACTTATTCATCTCGTTATAACGAGTGACGTTTCTCTTTTGAAGGACTGAGTATATCGTTATATCGAGTAACGTTTCTCTCTCATACAACTGAGTATCTCGTTATAACGAGTGACCTTTTTCTCTGAAACGACTGAGTATCTCGTTATATTGAGTAACGTTTTTCTCTGAAACGAATGAGTATCTCGTTATAACGAGTGACCTTTCTCTCTGAAACGACTGAGTATCTCGTTATATTGAGTAACATTTCTCTCTGAAACGACTGAGTATCTCGTTATATCGAGTAACGTTTTTCTCTGAAACGACTGAGTATCTCGTTATATTGAGTAACGTTTCTCTCTGAAACGACTGAGTATCTCGTTATAACGAGTGACCTTTCTCTCTGAAACGACTGAGTATCTCGTTATATCGAGTGACGTTTCCCTCTGAAACAACTGAGTATCTCGTTATAACGAGTAACGTTTCTCTCTCAAACGAATGAGTATCTCGTTATATCGAGTAACGTTTCCCCCTCAAACGACTGAGTATCTCGTTATATCGAGTAATGTTTCCCCCTCAAACGACTGAGTATCTCGTTATAACGAGAAACGTTTCTCTCTGAAACGACTGAGTATCTCGTTATAACCAGTTAATTTTTTCTCTGAAACTACTGAGTATCTCGTTATAACGAATAACGTTTCTCTCTGAAACGACTGAGTATCTCGTTATATCGAGTAATGTTTTTCTCTGAAACGACTGAGTATCTCGTTATAAAGAGTAACGTTTCTCTCTCAAACAAATGAGTATCTCGTTATATCGAGTAAGGTTTCTCTCTCAAACGACTGAGTATCTCGTTATATCGAGTAACGTTTCCCCCTCAAACGACTGAGTATCTCGTTATAACGAGAAACGTTTCTCTCTGAAACGACTGAGTATCTCGTTATAACCAGTTAATTTTTTCTCTGAAACTACTGAGTATCTCGTTATAACGAATAACGTTTCTCTCTGAAACGACTGAGTATCTCGTTATATCGAGTAACGTTTCTCTCTGAAACGACTGAGTATCACGTTATATCGAGTAACGTTTCTCTCTGAAACGACTGAGTATCTCGTTATATCGAGTAACGTTTCTCTCTGAAACGACTGAGTATCTCGTTATATCGAGTAACGTTTCCCCCTCAAACGACTGAGTATCTCGTTATAACGAAAAACGTTTCTCTCTGAAACGACTGAGTATCTCGTTATAACGAGTAACGTTTCTCTCTGAAACGACCGAGTATCTCGTTATATCGATTAACGTTTCTCTCTGAAACGACTGAGTATCACGTTATATCGAGTAACGTTTCTCTCTGAAACGACTGAGTATCTCGTTATATCGAGTAACGTTTCTCTCTGAAACGACTGAGTATCTCGTTATATCGAGTAACGTTTCTCTCTGAAATGACTGAGTATCTCGTTATATCGAGTAAAGTTATCTCTAAAACGACTGAGTATCTCGTTATATCGAGTAACGTTTCTCTCTGAAATGACTGAGCAACTCATTTAAACTATTTATTTTCCAAACAGGTATTTATTATGAAAGCCAGAGACTAAATGCGATTATTAAGATATTGAGCAAAGTCTTCCTCATATAATCAAACATCTGTGTATATCAAGGTAGGACATGTTCGACCGATAACAGGTACTCTACTTTTATGGTGCGAAGTCATTGAATTAAATTAATGACGACAAACAAAAGACGGTGGACAGCACAACAGGCGGTGACATCAGCATACCACGAGCCAAACCTCAACAAACAATGATGACACTATTAAGTGAATTCAATCAGTCGATCTTAAGACTTAAGTATAAATTTGTTGACGGTGCTCAATGATGAATTTTTTTTTTGTTCGTATGACTATAAAGAAAAAAAAATACTTACTAGACGTTTTCCAAACAATGACTAATATTAGTTTCTTTTAAAAATCACGTTTAAAAGCATTGTTGAAAAATCACGTGTTTAATAAAGCATTGTTTTACAAACTACAACACTTTCATTGAGTGAAGATCAATCGAGAACAATACCACCCATGCCTCGTTTGTTTTTTAAACAGAGTTCATTAACCTATTTCTTAATTTAAGTATACATCGCTTGCTGATCTGTCATAATCAAATTCAAAAATTGATGTTCAAAGGGTATTTATTATAATTATAAGATATTTCATTTTTATCGTCCATTTTCTTGTCATCGAATAACAAAATAGTGAGCCTATATAAGGAATCCATATAATGAACATGTGTTGAAATTGTGATGTTCATTTAAACAATATTAGATAAACTATAGACGCTTTTCTGAGTGTAAAGAGTTCATGAAAAAGGGAAGAAAACACACACACACAAACACGCACGCACACGCACACGCACACGCACACGCACACACACACACACACACACACACACATTTATATATAAATTAGACATTCAAAAATGTGAAGAAAAGTTTTCCAAGTAGCATATAGTAGTTTTGTTGCTGTCAACAATGTCAAAATGGCAATTGAAACAAGAGCTATTTTCACCTATATTAAAATATATGCATCTTTAAAAAAGGCAGGTGAAGTAAGCCAACAAAACTGTTTTAACATCTCCAGTGGTCTGATCCTTGGTCCGAAATTGTATTTGGACAAATTTTGTGGTCCCAGAAAAAAAATCAAGCAGACGTTAAAGGAACTTGCTCATGGTTTTTAAAAAAGCACTTTTGAAATTACGAAAATAAAGATTGGCGCTTCATACGAAGTGATAAATCTAAAAACCAAAAGCTTGAACCCTTCAGGAAAAATCAACATTTGCTCAGTTATCGTCTTTGAAGGCAACAATATACAATACCGTTACTACCGGGTCTCAGCGATTTAATTCAATTTTTGGCTACTGAGCTTGTTTCTGTAGTTTTTCACATACGTATTATCACGTGTTGTTATCAAAGTATTATTAAATCGTCAACATATCCAGAACTTTTGTTTAAGTCCATGTGGTATTGTGGTTAAGGCATCAGTAGTTTATTTGTATTCGACTGTACCGCCGTGGATTCGCACTCTACTAAAACCAAAATATTTTTATACTAAAATTATAAAAAAGTCGTGTAATTTCGATGTCATAGTGTAAAATAATGATGAAAATAACAGTGTTTAGAATCATAACCAGGAAAATTAATTGTTGGTCCAAAGACATGAGCAAGTCCCATAAAGATTCATATGTAATCCACCAAAGTGAAATTGAAATACAGGTCTGGATTTCATTTTGATCATTCTAGCTTGACATGCGTTTAAAATAGTGCGATAAAATTATTTTATGTTAATATAAAAACGGTAATGGTATGTGTTTCTTTTCACCAGCAATCGACGTTTTTTTTAGATGTTATCTGTAATGACAGGATATCAGAAAACAAATTAATTAGTTGCGACTGAAGTACAGCTTTGACCATGCATTTAGAAAATAATCCATTGTCTATATAAGTCGACCAGGATTTCATTTAAACAAAGCATTTCAATGGAGCCATTGAAAAAACAACACAAAAGAAACAATGAAGTCATTGTATTCTTAATTTTTATACTGTTAATTAACTTTCAAACCCAATTAATGTATTACTCAGCATTTTATATGTTCTAAAAATATATATATATTTATTACCCTTAGACTTTACCGAATTTTATTGAAGGTCATGGAATTCGCTTTGTTCAAGTCGTTCTAGATGACAAAACACCTATTTTAGTAACGTTTAATGTCCTGATCACTGCTACTCTAATGTTAATGTCCTGTTATTCAACCGCACAATCGTTTTTGAAAGATCAACGCCAATTCTGTTTGTAACCGATCAGATATGGATAAACTGAGTAAATGAAAACATAGGAAACACTGGAATACGGTACAAGTTTCCATAAACAAAGGAGCACATGTGGCAAAATGATGCCCTTCATTAACATCAGATAACATGTGTCCATCATAAACCGAACAAATGAAACGCGTTATATAGATATATACAAATTCCGGGGTATCACTTAGCAACTGTCCATCGAGAGCCCTGCGAGAGACCGTCGAAGGCCGTGTCTGTTTTCATATTAAATAGAGAATTTACTAAACATCTCACACCATGTGGCAATATATAAAATGTGTTGTTAAAGAGATACGAGATTTATATGAAAAAAGATACAATATATCATATACATACATTTGTTTAGGGTATTCCGTATCACAAAAGACATTCAATTCTTTTAATGTTATTGAACTGATCGTTTTGTTATATTATATGAAAACCAAATCCTTTTTCAGCTGAAACAATTGAAGTTGCGACCATAACATGAGGCTATTGTTTAAATTTACACGCTGGTGTGACCATTCCAATCGCTTAAAACATTTTAGGAACATTGTCAAATAATAACAATTAACGAAAGTGTAACTAAAGAAGGTATTTCACATTAACAAGAAACAATGTGCGGCATTCATTTGTTTCAATTTAGGATGTTGTTATGACTCAAAGGAAGCAGTGAAGAGAACAATTTCTTCAACTTATTTGTATTGTATTCAATTAACAACGGAACGCAAAAGTCAAGTCTACAAGTAAGCACTGATTAAAATAACAACGATAAGCGACTGAAATAGTATCATGGCTAATACATTGACAACTCAGAATCTGAGGCAGGGAGAGAATATCGGAAGAGTGGCAGTAGATGGACGTTTAAACAACTGCAAAAGTTAAAATCCTTAATGATTAAGTCCAGCACTAAGTGATTGCCTTTCTGAAATTTATTGGCTTAAAATGAAGGTTGAATTTTAATCAAATTTGATCAAGATGTTATCAATTTTTGACTCGTTTTGAACAGGTAAATTATGAAACATGCATACAAATGATAGACTGCAACTACGAGCTTATGTAACAGAAATAACATAAGCAGAGATGATTAAAATACTGTTAAAGCTAACATATTGTACCGGTAAAATTATTTTGTTGTTTGCGTGGTATGTTTGTGGCGTTTGAACGTTTGTGTATCTCCTTCAATGTCGGTTGTTGCCTCACCGTGTGCCTCTAAAAAGATTTAACAGTCAGCTGTGTTTGTCCCCTGAGTTTAATGATTTTATTATTGAATACACTTTTAACATCATATGTGCAAAACACTTCTTTAATAAAACTATTTTAGCATGTATCAGTAATCATGGTCCTAAAAAAACACTATTCATTAAACAAATTCACCATTAGCTGAGCCTTCTGGTATTTCGTGGAGTGTAACAGAGTGACCGAAATGTCAAATTTACTTGATGTATAGGTGAAACAATATGAGAAGGGGATACCTCTTTGTCAGGTGCTAGCCAAGGAGGAAAGCTTTGACGTGGGTTACGAGCTCTGATGACAAAGATGCTACTCTTCTCATCTAGAACAGTTCTGAAAAAGAAGACGTGTATGGTAGTGTACGTGTCTCTCGCAATGGAGGTCCTAAGAAGATACCTCAAACTAATTCTAAAACAAGATGAAAAAGTCACTGTTAATAAAAACATTATCTTTTTACTAATGTTGACAAATACTACAGCATTTGACGGGACTCCAATTATTTCACATGAAATTTATATTTTCCTATTCTATTATTTAAGATTACAGCCCGTGGACTTTTACATTTTATACACACTGGAAAATATGTGTATGTTCATGTATAATCTCAAAACACATAATTTATTATGTTAAAATTTTTGCAGGTTAAGGGGATGTTTGTTTAATCCATAAAACTCCTTATGGAATATAACTTCTTAGCTGCATGAATTTATTACCAGCGCAATATGTGAAGTGTTTGTGTTCCGTGAACACTACAGTGATATTTAAAATGTTCAAAACATTTAACTAGATTGTTGAATATGAATTAAACGCTCGAAATAATTGTATCACTGTTTGTCAAGCAATTTTGTTGAGTTTGCAATATTTCAGTACTTTTGACATTGAATCACTTAAAATGAGTTTTTATAACATATATGACAAGGACAACATGAACAAAGGAAATTCTATGCAATTCAGCAGAAGTCGTGACAGTTGAAGGTTGATATCTTCAAGATCATTAAAAGTGCTGAATAATTCATTGATTGCATTTCAATTTTTAAAATTAAGTTTTGCAAAATTTGAGAACCCATGGACTCATTATTTGTTTTTTATAGTGTATTTCAATAGTGCAAATTATTGTCAATCATTAAAACTCTGGTCTTTATAATAAACGTTTCACCTGGCTTATCGTTCTATTCAAATGCAATCCGGGGATGATTTTATAGATCATGGGATATTTACTATGTTATTATAAATTGAAAAGGTAATTGAACATATCATTGTTGATTGCATTGAACTTTCATTGAAAACCGAGTCAAAATTCAACATCTACCACGTAACCAACGACGAATTATGTTTTCAAATCGGTAGAAACAATAATTTCCCATTTGCTCTTTAGATTAGTACTATCGCCCTGACACCAGTTACAATACCACACATATTTTGAGCAATGTCTGCAGTGGAATTCATTTGACAAAACATATTCAACAGTAAGTGAAGTTCAAATAGGTGTGCTAGAATGGCTGGACGGTCGAAAAAACACTTCCAGCAGGAGCATCTATTTACCGGTCGGAGATATGAATTATCCGGCCGTGTCAAATATTATACGGCCTGATATTATTTTTCCTGTTTAGTTTGTATACGCAATATTGCAGTTGCCCTTAGTGAATTATGGGAATATCCACTTACCTCATCATATAGGTCATAACTCTTGAACAACGTTTTAACCAGTTTAAAGCACTTGCAGCAGATATGCCCAGAACGATAGGAAACCCGCTTTCCAGTTAAGTCTGGTGTCTACTACAGTGAAGTAGACAGAGTACCACCTAGTAGCTGTGGTAGGGAACAAGCCCACCTACCACCCATTGTAGGTAACCACTAAGTAAGACTTGTTCATCCGTTAAAAGCACCCGCAAAAGTGGACCCAAAAGTAATCACTAGAATTAAAGAGACGGAGAAGCGCATTGAAGGTGCGGTAGAGGGCATGCCTACCTACCACACCATATCGGTCACCACTCGGGAACATTCATTAACTCGTTTAAAACTATATCATTTGTTTGCCCAATATGATAGACAATAAGTTAACCGGCTTGGTACCGGCTTGGTGTTGTTTTCAACGGTGAGGTTAGTGGAGAAAAACTTAGTAGATACAAGGGATACCTTTTTGTCAGGTGCTGGCCTAGCCAAGGAGGAAAACGTTGACTTGGGTTACGAGCTCTTATGAAAAAGGTGCTATTGTTCTCATCTAGGACAGTTCTGAAAAAGGAGACATGTAAGGTAATGTACGTGTCTCCGCAATGGAGTTCCTAGCAAGGTACCTCATTAAACTCTAAAACAAGATAAAAAAAGTCACTTTAATGAAAACATTTAATATTTTTTACTGTGTACAATGATAACAATTACTTACACCAAAAGGCGGAACTCCAATTATTTCACATGCAATTTATGTTTTCCTATTCTTGAGGTACAGGGGTTATATAATTTAAGATTACAGCACGTGGCATTTTATATTTATTCACACTACTCTTTATATACTTTCAAAATAGTCAATCGGGAAATATTATAAACATATATTGAAAACCGAGCCGAAATTTAACATCTACCACGTAACCAACGACGAGTTATGTTTTCAAATCGATAGAAACAATAATTTCCCATTTGCTCTTTAGATAAGTACCATCGCCCTGACACCAGTTACAATACCACACATAATTTTAGCAATGTGTGCAGTGGCATTCATTTCATTAACTCATTTAAAGCACTAGCATATGTTTTCCCATTACGATATAACTTCCGTTTTCCGGCTGTGTGTGGTTTTCATCGGTAAGGTAAGTGTATTAGCACTAAGTAGAGGCAGACAAGATACGATCAATTATAACCCCACATAGATCATCACTCTTGAAAAACTCGTTAACTCTATTTAAGCACCCGCAAAGCGCGGACAAAATGCTAGACATTCCGTTTACCAACAAGGTTTCGTTCCCACTAAGGCAAAAAAGGCAGAGGACCACCAAGTTGGTGTAGGAATGGAAACGCTCACCTATCACCCAATTGTGAGTAAAGCAATTGCAAAGCAAGTTTTTCCCAACACGACTGGAAGCCCGTTTACCTAATTTTCTTAATTTTGTACTATGGAAAGGTGTTTGATAATACCTTTTTAAAAATATATTTGCACTACTTCGATTATTAAGAAATATATTCTTTTTTATATTAAATGACATCATTCGAATGTTGTATGTTGTAATTATTTTGAAACAAACGCACGATAATGATTTTACTAATCACATAATTGTACAGCAATGTAAACCTGAACTTACTTTTAAATAAAGTAAGTTATTAACGTTAATATCGCCTTGGTTGTATAAGAAAACAAATTTTGTTTTTATTTGTGAAACATCATGATCGAGGTACATCTTTTATAAATACATATAACGTTTATTACTGTCCATACAACTAATTGCCGTAATATGCAATTTTACCCTATTCGTTCCTGACATAACGTTACAAGAAGATATTAGATACCCAAGTTTGAAATAAATTTGGGCTTTTTTTCTTTTCTATATTCCGATTGCAATATGATAAGACTTTCCTATTGAATTATGTTTGCGAAGTTAAATAAATATCACACAAGCACAACCGTTTTTATTAAAATGCGATCAATTGTACAATGAATAAATATTGGTTTGATTCTACTACACAACAAAAATGAAATTGAAAATATTTTCCTTGTTTTAAAAAAAAGGAAATTTTACCTGATAATTTATATCTATCCATTCAGTTGCAAACTTACTGAATGCGTCCCGAGGCGATCTAAAAACCAATGGCTTGAAGAACTAATATATATTTGAATTGACGAGCGTTAATGTCATGAGCCGCATCGCGCGATTTAGGGCCTTTGTATATAGTTATTACAAATCAAATACTCATCAATAAAACATGTTACATAGTGTTTGTTTCAAATTACCAGATGTTTAAAACACTAAACCACTCATCGATATTTTCCTAATATATGTTCCATAAAAGCGTCGTGTTAGGATACAAACAAATACTTTTAACTATTAATACTTTTATACAAAAAAATTGCGTATACTTTCAAAAAGGTATTTTTGTTATAACGTAATGTGTGTGACGTCAAATCACAACATACGTCAAATGTGTATTGCTTGGATTTTACATGTTAACAGATATTTGCCGCAATTTTCGGTCCAAGAATTTAAATATTTAAATGTTCAAAGCAAAATTGCTGTATAAAATTTTGATACTGATTACTGTGTACACTGGATTTTGTTTAGATGTTTCCTTACCACCAAGAGAACTTATTTCTGCGAGAACATTCAAACACAAATCTCATTTTAATTGTCAAATAACGGAACAGTATGTAAAACGTTTGAATGCGCGTACGACATAATAACGTTTCATAACACACACTTGTATTAAGATGACTTACAAATCTAAAACTGAATCGAAAGTTTAAGAAGCAAATACAAAATTGAAGTATATTCAGTCGGAATATAGATAACGGTAATTGCATTGCACAAATATTTGGACGGAACATAGACAAAAGTTACTGATTTGCACAAATATAATCATTAACGCAACATTGATAAAAGTAACCAAGCTTATATTCAGACGAAAAATAGATGAAGGAAACAAAATGTTTGTTTATATACAGAGATAATTAGAAAAGAAAATTTAAGTGTAGGTAATACTCTGACGGATCATACATGAAGGTAAAAAATATGTAGCAATTATTTAGAAAATCTTCAATAATACAATAAGACTACAGTGAGAATAAACAAAATAAAAAAATAAGGTAACACAAAAACTGATTCAGATGCAGATTAAATGCGGTGCTTTTAGGGTTCTTATTCATTTTACATTTCTCTCTCTCGACATAAACATTTGAAAAGCTATTGCACATCAAAACTGTATAAGCAGTTCATTATTACAAACCAACTATAGGGTCAAGCAGTGAGAAAATGGGTACCTGATGTATATGTATGCAGCTGTGGCTTGTTTTGTTTTAAAGAGCCGTTTTTATATTATTTGTATAATTTGTTTTTGTGTTGGTATTGTCTTCATATAAGATTCACTGATTAACTGTTCGCCAAAAAAGATGCCGATTTAACCAGCTGCAGTAATATCCTTAACTCGCATTAAACATATAATTACATGATATCTGTATTAAGTAGTTGATACTTTGTTTGCGAAAACGAGTCATGTTTGATGGATTTATTTTGTCCAAATGCTTATTTCGGCCAGGTGATACAATCATAAAAAATGAATACACTAATTTTAGAGATTGTTATAAAGGTATTAAACGCATCTATTAATTGCCTTCTTCAAATGGCTCGAATTAGTACATAACGAAAGTGTCCCTCTTTCCTCAACAGGACTCATTTTCGCTTACAATTTGACATTTGATATCGAACTTAAGTTATATAAAACCGCACCAAAAGCGTGGCAAGGCATGGGGCATATTTGTATGTGTACGTGAGATTTACATTATAAAGCTCAAAAACAACCTCGAGTAGGTGACTGAACATAACCTTGTGAAACGAAACATGAGAGCAATAATAATTTGATTGATTTTGATGTAATTCTAAAATTGACAGTCGGACTTAAAATAAAAATAGACACGTGTTTGACAAATGTAAAGTTTGAGTGATAAACCTATTACTTACTTAATAATGCATTTATGGAAACTATATAATAGCGATAACAAAAGTATAACCGTGTATTTAATAGCTGAAAACGCCCTAAAATTAAATGATGGGTATTAAAACATAACTGTGAACAACTATCGAATCATCAGGTAGAAATACCATGTTATCTGCACTTGTCGTTCAAACATATCCCGCATAAGAACAACTGTTTTCGATATTTATTCATCCTTTTCGTAAGGTTAAATCAATTCTATTAATTGTGGTTTATATTGTTTGGTAGTAAGAGTGCATCTTTAAAGCCTTTGCAGACATGATATCAATATGTAGACTTAAAATTGTAATGACTAGCTAATTGTATCGTACAAATAGAAATACCTATGGCAAAGGTTAAATAAACGCACAAGTACGTTGTCTGGTTTCATAATTTGAAAGCGTAATGTACAAGTTTCATATTACCGAATGTACTCTACAATGACATATTATACTACAGGTGTGTTGTGAATATTTTGAACGACGAAGATAAGATTGTGCTATCACAATTTATCGACTATTACATAAAAAAACAAAGGCAAGCTGATAATCACAGATATTCTAGACAAGATTAGCAATGTATTGCATATTTGATCCTATTTTTTTATTTGAACACAGTATATAAATTAAGAACAACTTAATTTATATGTCAATTTTGTCAATTTTGCTCCACACCCTATCGGATATATTATATATACATTTTAGTGATATTTAATGGTTTTAATGTAAATAGTTTACACAAAAAAACAACATTGCTTTTAATTTGAAATTGAACTCAAATTGAAATATATTCTTACAGAATACCAAATTGTTAAGTGTTTCCGAAATTAAGGCCTGGCTAAAGCATAAAATGACTCTCTTATCGTTTCAACAATAAACTCTATCGATACACAGAACATGCAATAAATTGAAAAAATAAAGTTTGAGTTTATACAAAAATGATATGATTCAATAACTAATAATCGTACTTTAAGATTACAGAAGTACACAAGTAGAGATAATAGCCGCTCTCCTGACTTAGCAAAAAATATAGAATATATCATTTAAATCATGAGACAATTAAGTATAAAATTAAACTTCCGGTGCCGAGCAAGGCAGCAAATAGAATGTATAATAGGACATAAACAAAAACAAACACTACAAAAGATATATGACAGGTATATCGCTTTTCGCTGCAAAATATATTACATCGTAATTCGTTTCACTCCATCAAGCAAACTGTAAATTCAAAATTTTTATAACCCGCGTTCTTTGTCGGTATTTGACAATTAACATCGTAATTAAAAAAAATATCTTCATTAAGTGTGTAAATTCTGATCGAAATATTCGCCGACGTGCTATAAACATGATTTCTCGATAAGTGAACACGCATGGTAATCGTTTGATGTTATGGGCATTTTCATTGGACGACTGAAGTATCCGAGGCTGTCGTTCTTTTCCGTCAACTTCAGTATCAATTAAAGCTGTGAATTGGCAATAATTACTTGCAGTAGTGTCAGTGACAAGGGATAAGTGACATCTAATAAGTGTTTTATGGTTTCACGGGGACAAATATTAGTGGCCGCGGCCGCGTTAAACAGTTGGCCGTTTAATGCACGTAATTTATATAGTAAAAAGGTGCGGGGGAATTCGGAGTGACCCGCGTAGGCAGGTGGCCATTTAAAGCAGGTGACCGTTCAACCAGGTTTGACTGTAGTTGACTTCAGGATTCCTGAAAATGAATTTAAAATCAAGTTTGTCAAATTGAAAGTAACGTTTTAAAAATTTGCCTAAGCAGATGTGTACCATGGCAAAAGCGAATACGGTAAATTGAAATTGAACTACGTTTTATTTTTATTTAAGTGTTTCATTTCTCAAATGTATAATGTAATTAAACAACAAAAAATAAAAGAACAGTAGACTCATTTACTTAGTTGCGCACTCCTGGTGGACCCTTCTATGATAGCTCAGACCGGAACGTGAAATATATCATATACACCAGCTACGTTTGTACATTTTCTTCCCTCTGTGGGATCACAGATGGACCTCTAGATCGCTTCGAATATGGTATTAAGCATTCCACATTTAACATTCAATCTGGGCTTCTGTTTGTATCATTATCCGATGGTTAAACAAATCCTCATTGGTGGCGAACGTGCACTGGCACTGCATTCCCTCACCATGGGCACAACCTCTGAATTTTCATAAAATAGAAGTATTTGTATCTTATATTTGCATATAGAAACAGTTAAAATATTTCTAAACATTTCAGGTAATATTTCATATGCATCCATTATCATGAAAGCAACGAATTCAAAATACGCATTCTGAAACGGATACTATACTTGGCCGTTTCAAATGAGTTTGGCTAAAGAATATAAGTCCGCAGCATCAGTATAGTGCTTAGCCTGTATGTTTTCTTTCATGTCTGTTTAATGCGGCTTTGGTCTTGTACAACCAACAATGTCGGCTTAACATATTCTGCAACAAAATAAATGTAATGAAGTGTTTGGTTCGAATACTATTACTTAAGTGTTTGGTTCGATTAATTGTTTAAGCATTATTACCACGACGTTGTCATGTTAACGTAACGTATGACATATCGATAGGTGTACATGCAATGTTTATAAATAGTTCTGTAAACGAAATTGCGAAACTTTAAAAAAGGATAGTTTATGCTTTGTTTAAAGATTTCCTGCAGCACATTTCGCCTTGATTGAAAACTTCTGACACGCATTCCAAGTACGAAAATACTAAAATACTGTCTGACAAAATGAAAGTACCAAACCACGGGGGCAATAAGGCGGTGGAACATGGTCGATGTTAGGAAATTTAATTGTTTAATTGTGGGGAGAAAATAAACAAAAATACATACCATCTCAATGCGCACTACCAGTTTTAGTGCTTGGCATCAAAACAATGTACAACATGATAACCGCATCTGGCGCTAGTAATTAGTATATTACCTCGTTTTATTGTCTACACATCATGTATGAAACAGTCTCTAAAAATATTATCTCTTATATTGATTGAGCCTTGCCAACCGTTCCAAGCAGTACTTTCAATACTTTGATTAATCCGAAATGTTCAAGATTATTATTTGTTGAAAATGGTGCGATTGTTGACAAGGTGACTAGCGCGTGTTATTATCTAACACAATTACCGAAATTAAGGCTCGACCTTCCTGTACAGATTGTCACATGGTAAAAGGGCAACTCACAATTTACCGAATTAGTATTTTTATATATATGGTTTACGAATTGACATAAAAGTCTTGAATTATGATATAGATGTCGATAAACAAATTTGAGATATGCAATATATATAAACGCCGTTCATTTAATGAACTTAGCTTAACAAAAAATGCTGTTGATCGATTCGTTTGATGAAACAAGAGATTACCAATTGGCACCTAGGATTTTATTTCGGGCAGAGTAAACAATGCGCACAGATCCTGCCTTTCAGAGGTTCTAAAAATTTAAATTAAAACGGAAATAATTTATGTTTTCCTAATACTTAGGACTCGTTTGTTCATTTAATGAATGTTAAAACATGTATGTCCCATTTACATAAACAATTTCTTAAGCTAGGCTGTAGAAAAAAAACTGTTGATAGTTGATAGTATTCATCAAATGTCATTTGATCGAATTTCAAAGGAAAATATGAAAAGGACATAACAGCCGTAGTGATCATGTCATTGAACGTACCTAAAAGGGTTCTTATTATATCTAGCATAAAGACAATGAACAAAACAAATGAATTGAATTAAGCAGAAGTCGGTCCATTTAAAGGTTAATATGTAATAGGTCAAACATACTGGCAAATCAAACATTTAAATTTAAGTTTTAACGGATTGACAATTGAGAACACTGTATTTATTGTTCGTTTTGTATTGTTCATTTCAATGGTTGAGGTGATTATCAATCACAATCTTCGTTACTGATTTTAAGCACATTATAATTGGTATCCGTTACATTTTAATTCCACTCGAATGCTGTATTTTTCAAATGAAAAACTGCCGGTGGGTTGATTTTGTAGATAACATATAAGTTTTTAAAACGCATGGAACGGTTTGTACTTTAGCCGTTATTAATTCTCTTGTTTTCTGATCATATCAGATGGCTTCTGAAATTTGTCAAATGTCGGAAGTCACATCAAACATAATATTCCATTTAAAACAAAAGAAAGTTATACACGTCATACAATACAACTCCACCTTTTCTTAAGCTAATATCATGATAAGAAGTCAAAAGTTAGAATAATGATTGCGTTTTGTGCCCATTCCCGACTTATACTCCGATTTGACTTCGACTTTAAAAATATCAGACACGCCCTTTAAAAAAAATCACATGTGAATTTAAACATCTACAGTATTTTTCAGGGACAAAAGAGGGGACCACTTGGGTGCAAGATCAGACTGTTGGAAGTGTAAACAAAGTTCTTGGAACACGCCCACATACCACCGAATATAGGTGACTACTTTAAAGAACCCAAGTTTGGCCCAAAACGTTTTCGGGCTGGGTCTTGTACCCAATAGAGTGGACTGGCTGAGTACTACCTCGTAGTTGCAATAATGGACACACCCAACTACAACACTTTATATGTCATCACATTGGGAACACTTATTTACTAGGTTGATCCTTTAAAAAAACGATAATTTGTTTAAATTACTCGCAAATTTGGGCTTAAACGATAGAAAAGTAAATTTTCTTGCTATGTCTCGTACTCACCGATTTAAAGTAGACATAGTCCCATCCAGTTGATTAAATACGGTTAACACAGAATAAACATCCAATATATCTTATCACTCTGGAAAGAAATCATAAAGTCTATTAAAGCACTCTCAAAATTTGACCAAAGAAAATAAACATGCCGATTTCATGCTGGGTCTATAACCCACTAGAATGAAATAGGCGTAGCACCACCTTGAAGGTGTTGGATTATTTACGCCTACTTACCATCTCACACACGTCTCCTCTCTAGTAAAACTCGTGCGTTTGTTTTCTAAGCAAAAGCCAAAAAGAAAAACAAAATAACGATTCCGACTAGGTTTGATTCTCGTTTCAGTCAGATAGGTGGAGTACCACCAAGTAGGCTTGGTATGGGACTCGCCAACCTTCACCCCAAAACAAGTTCCCGCTCTAAGAAAAATCGTTAACTCGATTAAAACACACGCAAAATCGTATCTGAAACGATTTGAAATATGTTTCCTTCGGAGTATGGTGCAAATTAACGGGAGATGGGAGGTGCATTAACTACGGACTCAACCACGTATCACCCTGTATAGGTTAACACTGTGGGAAATCTCATTACCTCATTTAGAGCACTGGCAAAACCATCCGAAGCCCGTTTTCTGACTTGGTCATGAACTCACTAAAGTGAAGTAGACGAAGGCCGTTTTAAACAGTAGAGTTCAGTATTTCTTCAAAAGTGGTACCCTATATGGTGTGGAAGTTGAATGTGAAACTAAATCTATACAGACCAAGACCTATACACGAATATGCCATTATCCTGATAAAGCTTGTTCAGCTTGAATAAAATACATATTGAATATATGTTTGCTAGCAAGAAAAGTGAAAAAGAGCCCAACAGTGATTTGATCACACATTGAATCACACAATGAATGTTGCAGCACACACATGCCAAGTACTACTACTTGTAAAAGCACTCGCGGCTACAAACTATTCCCCCTGGAAGCACAATCTTTCACTAAGAAAACATGATTCAAGGATACATACCCATCAACGTTGTGATACACTGAAAATTCTGCAAGTACATAAGGCACGAAACAACAACTGTTTATGAGAGGTTCTGCTGCCCTATTTGCCTTGCCATTAAACCCATTTTCTATGACTTTCTATCGTTGTTTCAATCAAGGATTGCAAAGCCACACGCTCAGTGTGGAAAAACATTGGCTGAAACATATAGCATGCGTTATATAACGTGAAACATTTGGATGTTTTGGCATAACAAAATATCTTGATATAGTTATGTAAAGTAAACGATCCTATAACTTGAACTAAAAGTGTTGTAAATTTGTATTTTTTTGTTAAAATAGTGGTATTGTAACAATGAGAATGAACATATTGCTTTGGGTTTTATTTCTTAAAACAATTAAATGTTACCGGATGTATGAGTTAAATTAAAATAATGTAACATTTTATTTATTTGTATAATGTAACCCACTTTTCCATACACAGAGCTATAGAACAGACGCATCGGATTCTACTCTTAGATGATTTCATGAACGGTATCATGAATACATCAGGCTATGTTTTTTTACCATGGAATCACTCGACCTGAAGGTGCGTAAACATACTGGAGAGTGTGCGGAACCATCATTCGAAAAGCCCCATACAAAAACAACCGCCAAAAATCTATGCTTAGGTGATGAACCATATATAAAGCATGATACGCAACAACATGCTCTGCTCCACTTCCTCCGCCTCCTCCTCCTCCTCCTCCTCCCCCCTCCTCCTCCTCCTCCTCCTCCCCCTCCTCCTCCTCCTCCTCCTCCTCCTCCTTATAGTAATGAAAAGATTCACAGTAACGATTAGTTGTATTTGTATAGCATTTATATTTGTAGTACTGTATATTTATATATGTATATATAATGTATTTTATTGCTTAACAATAGAAAGCTATTATGTGTTGTATGTTTTTGCATATGTATAAACACTGTTTAAATTAATTAAAAGTAGCCTTAACCTAAGCCTGTTATCTTCTTTTAATAAGAAATTGACGCTAAAGCTATCAAATGACACGCAGGTTTATGAAACGCTTTATAAAATGGACAGTCGTTAGCTTAATCTGATTAAAATCAATAACACTCTGTTTAAATTCATGACATAGCATTTCTTTGTCTGTAAACAATTTAAATCTGTAATGTATCGATACTTACTCTTTAAAGGCCGTTAAAAAACCAAAAACAATTATGAACAGGTGATTATGAGTTTTGTCATCTGATAGGGTAACAGATACAGATTTAGATAAACAACTTAATTATTTGCACATTAGGCAATTTCATCATACTCAGATCTATCTGAATTTGTGAACTGTAACATCACATTCATTTGTTTGTATGCATATGCCCTATGGTATGTCTGTAATAGGAAATCCTTCAAAGCAAGGTTTCAAAAAGGGAGCTCCCTCTTTAAGACAAGACACTAATGTGAGTTGTTTTTGTCATTTGATAGGTTTATAGATACAAATCTAGATATACAGCTTAATTATTTCTACACCTTTAAGTCGAATTTTAAAGCTGTCGTAACTGTTAAAGAGGAATTTGTAAATCATATCGATAAAACACTATCGCTCTTATCGGAGCGGCTTTTGGAGAATACGTAGCGTGCCCTATTTGCTGATCGCTCATTGTCAGTCTTATCCGGTCCGCTTTAAAAATGGCGTCTGCTAAGAATCCGCTTACGTTACACAAAAGAGAGCCCGAAACAACAATTTAATTCAACGAGTTCAAAAAATATGTAAGTAATCGAAACTTATGCACCGCTTTATTTCAGCTAGTTAATAGAAATCAAGGACAAACAGTGGCCTTATGTTATTTGGTTTAATCTCCCGTTTTGCAAAAAAATACCGTTTAAATTAGGATCTCCCACTGTGTTTTGTTTGAAATGAATACACTTGTCGTCTGCGTTATTCGCTATTTAAACCAAAGTAAGTATTTATCCTGGATAGATAAAGCTGTATGAATGGTGAAATGACAACCGCTTTGTATGTACTGTATACTTAAAGAAATTATATCAATGGATTGTATTAAAACGCATAATCATTTGTAAAAAAATACAAAAAAACTGTTGATAAATGATAGTATTCATTAAATGTCATTTAGATTGTCAAATTTCAAAGGAAAATATGAAAAGGACGTAGTGATCATGTCATTGAACGTACTTCAAAGGGTTCTTATTACGTCTAGCACAAAGACAACGTGAACAAAACAAATGAATTGAATTCCGCAGAAGTCGGTACATTTAAAGGTTAACTCACTCACTCACTCACTCCACTCACTCCACTCACTCCACTCACTCACTCACTCACTCACTCACTCACTCACTCACTCACTCACTCACTCACTCACTCACTCACTCACTCACTCACTCACTCACTCACTCACTCACTCACTCACTCACTCACTCACTCACTCACTCACTCACTCACTCACTCACTCACTCACTCACTCACTCACTCACTCACTCACTCACTCACTCACTCACTCACTCACTCACTCACTCACTCACTCACTCACTCACTCACTCACTCACTCACTCACTCACTCACTCACTCACTCACTCACTCACTCACTCACTCACTCACTCACTCACTCACTCACTCACTCACTCACTCACTCACTCACACAACCACACACCCGACCACCCAAGCACCCACCCACCGAAACCAACCCACCCACCGAAACCAACCCACCAACCCAACGACCCACTCAAACCAACCAACCAACCAAAACCCAACAAAAACACACCAAAAACACACCAACTCACTCAATCGCTCGCTCGCTCACTCACTCACTCACTCACTCACTCACTCACTCACTCACTCACTCACTCACTCACTCACTCACTCACTCACTCACTCACTCACACAACCACACACCCGACCACCCAAGCACCCACCCACCGAAACCAACCCACCCACCGAAACCAACCCACCAACCCAACGACCCACTCAAACCAACCAACCAACCAAAACCCACCAAAAACACACCAAAAACACACCAACTCACTCAATCGCTCGCTCGCTCACTCACTCACTCACTCACTCACTCACTCACTCACTCACTCACTCACTCACTCACTCTCTCTCTCACTCTCTCACTCACTCACTCACTCACTCACTCACTCACTCACTCACTCACTCACTCACTCACTCACTCACTCACTCACTCACTCACTCACTCACTCACTCACTCACTCACTCACTCACTCACTCACTCACTCACTCACTCACTCACTCACTCACTCACTCACTCACTCACTCACTCACTCACTCACTCACTCACTCACTCACTCACTCACTCACTCACTCACTCACTCACTCACTCACTCACTCACTCACTCACTCACTCACTCACTCACTCCCTCCCTCCCTCCCTCCCTCCCTCCCTCCCTCCCTCCCTCCCTCACTCACTCACTCACTCACTCACTCACTCACTCACTCACTCACTCACTCACTCACTCACTCACTCACTCACTCACTCACTCACTCACTCACTCACTCACTCACTCACTCACTCACTCACTCACTCACTCACTCACTCACTCACTCACTCACTCACTCACTCACTCACTCACTCACTCACTCACTCACTCACTCACTCACTCACTCACTCACTCACTCACTCACTCACTCACTCACTCACTCACTCACTCACTCACTCACTCACTCACTCACTCACTCACTCACTCACTCACTCACTCACTCACTCACTCACTCACTCACTCACTCACTCACTCACTCACTCACTCACTCACTCACTCACTCACTCACTCACTCACTCACTCACTCACTCACTCACTCACTCACTCACTCACTCACTCACTCACCCTCCCACCCACCACACCACCCAATGTGTTAAACGGACTTAAAGCTATCTGGGTAGAGGTTTAAATACGTAAACATTTTTTAACAAAACACCGCCAACCAGGGACATTGACACACCCAAAAAATGCGAACGAAAAACCTCCAACCAAGGACATTCTGCCTCCGACCTCCAAATGAGGACAATTTATTACCAGGCAAATTTGAAGAAAAAAACAAAGCGGTTGTTCGGGAAACGTTATACGTCAACCTGTTCGTTGTGTGATTTGACTGTAAACCCTCATTTAAGAAAAAAAATATACTCGGACAACGAAGAACCCAACGGGGGTCACACCGACCTCATTGGTTCATTTGTTTAACATTCTGCATGGCGTTTTTTAACAGATTCCGTCTGTCATTCTTACATGTTTGCTTCCTTGATCCACATATATCCCTCGATATTCTTTGTTTATGACAAATAACAACTTCTAAATCCCAGAATATGTTCAGGATGCACATTATCAAGTATGTTCATTCTAGATGGACCTTCGATTTCGATTTCATTATTCTGTCAAAGTCGACATTGTTTCTCCGTTGTGTTTTTTTTCACTGGTCCATGGGACTCGTTTCGTGGCCGTTGGAGCGCTAGATTGCAGAGTTGGTGTCATGGACGTTGAAACACAGGCTCGCGGGCTTGGAGTCATGGTAGTTCCGGCGCTGGGTCGCGTGACGAGACACGTAGTCGTTTGAGCGCTAGGTTGCGGGGTTAGAGTCAGAGTCGTTACAGCGCTGGGTTGTTTGATGAGAGACGTGGTCATTAGAGCGCTAGGTCGCGGGATAGGAGTCAATGTCGTTGAAACCATCGGCTTGTGATGAGACACGTGTTCGTTAGAGCGCTAGGTCGCGGGAATGAAGTCATGGTTGTTGAAACGCTGAGTCGTGTGATGATAGACGTGGTCGTTAGAGCGCTAGGTCGCGGGAATGGAGTCATGGTCGTTGAAATGCTGTGTCGTGCATTGAGAGACGTGGTCGTTAGAGCGCTAGGTCGCGGGAATGGTGTCATGGTCGTTGAAATGCTGGGTCGTGCATTGAGAGACGTGGTCGTTAGAGCGCTAGGTCGCGGGAATGAAGTCATGGTTGTTGAAACGCTGAGTCGTGTGATGAGAGACGTGGTCGTTAGAGCGCTAGGTCGCGGGAATGGAGTCATGGTCGTTGAAACGCTGGGTCGTGCATTTAGAGACGTGGTCGTTGGAGCGCTAGGACACTGGAATGGAGTCATGGTTGTTGAAACGCCGGGTCGTGTGATGGAAGACGTGGTCGTTAGAGCGCTAGGTTGCGAAATTGGAGTCATGGTCGTTGAAACACTGGATCGTGTAATGAGAGACGTGGTCGTTGGAGCGCTAGGACGTGGGAATGGAGTCATGGTCGTTGAAATGCTGGGTCGTGTGAAGAGAGACATTGTCTTTAAAACATAAGATCGCGGGATTGGAGTCATGGTCGTTGAAACGCCGGGTCGTGTGATGAGAGACGTGGTCGTTGGAGCGCTAGGATCCGGAAATGTAGTCATGGTCGTGGAAACGTTTGGTCGTGTGATGAGTGACGTTGTTGCAGCGCTAGGTCGCGGGATTGGAGTCATGGTCGTTGAAACATAGGCTCGCGGGGTTTGAGTCATGTTCGTTCCAGCGCCTGGTCGTGTGAAGACAGACTTGGTCGTTGAAGAGCTGTATCACTGGTTGAGGTCGTGGTCTTTGAAGCGCTTGGTCAGACTATGCTATCAATATACAAGATAACACTGGGCGGACACTTATTCTTAGTAAATCAATTAGGTAATTGACCAGATAAGGCGTTGTAGGTATATAAATCAAACAGTTCAATGGAATTTCGCTAGATTTCGCTTATGTTTATTTTTATTTAATCAAGTTCTGCCCGTAATCATTAGCTGCATTATGACTTTGAACTGCCATGATGCTATCACTACATGTGTTGTGGTTAATGAACTTAGTAAGATGAGATAGCAGTGACTGCACTTCTCAGTCAATTTATATGAACATTTGAAGAAACAGAGTGATCCGTGACAAGAGATCCGTGTGCGAAGCATGCAACCGCTTGGTTCTTTAAAGCACCGGCACTTTCCTTTGTATCACCAGAACAAGGCAAGAAATGTTTATTTGTAATACACGTGTATTAACAAATGAGCTATTTCCCAACACGTTTAACATCATAATAAGCAATATCATAAAAAAGTGCACAGCGGGAAAGAAATACAAGATATTAAATTTAATGCCGAAAATAGAACGACACAAAGGCAATCATAAAGTTGATTCCTAAATAGTGGGTGATTAGGAATTGATTCACACAAATAGAAACATTATCATTTTAGGCCAAGGCATAAGAATAGCTAGCATAAATATAGCCGTGATCCATGACAACTTTATAAATATTCTTCTTTATGGTTGACTTCGCCAGCATTCTACGATTTTGAATAATATATTTCCTTAACTTTTTCTTAATTTCGAAAATAAATTTAGATAAAACAAATAGGACCATGGGATATTCATTTGAAAAACTTTGTCGCCAAAGACTGTGAAATCTACGGTCATTTTTCAAACTTGCATATTTTAAAGCATTTTAATACTGTACTTTGATAGCTGTATTGGTAGGGAATTTCTTATGCATTTTGTTTTCTTTTTCATAAGCCGAACTTCAATGAATAAAGATTTTTTTTTCAATATATCTATAGAGTCGTATATCACCCAATAGGGCGGTGTTTTACCCTATACAGTTATTCACACTATTACCAAATAAGTTTACAGTCGGAATGCTCGAACGAAATTTAACAATGAATTAAAAAATAATTAACATTATACAGGATCCCCGAAAGGGCCGTGTTTTCCGTATACAAATATCATAGGGCCTTACTTGGGCCGCATTTTACACTAGTTTACAATCGGAACACCCTGACCATCTCCGCCATAAAACGACGGCCGAGGTGTTCCGATTGATTACTGTAAAAGGTTGCGTTGCACGAAATTTGTGATGGTTGGCTTATACCATATTTATCGAGTACCGCGATTGATTTGTGTTTATATACGAAGTCGATACATGTGTATTTATTGCAAATATTTACACCATAATAATAACTTAAAAGGTATAAGTTTTAGGTAGGCAAACAAGCTCTTTCTCCGGTCACCTGCCTTAAAGTGACACTCTTATTCAAAATCAACTCATACCCATGTATAAGAAACATACATTTTAAGCGATAAATCTTTAACTACTTACTAAATAATACATATATGGAAAGTATAACTTACTGATAGCACGATTGTTATCGTGTATTTAATGGTTAAAAACGCAAAAAAATATTAAATGATTGGTGAATGCTAAAAGATTTCCTGTGATTAACAATAGTCGTATCAGGTTGGAATAACGTGTTTTCTGCAACTTTCTTTCAAATATAACTCGGTATCCTTCATAAGAACCATTGTTTTGACATTTATTCATCCTTTTTGGTATTTTTAAACAATCGTATTAGTTATGGTAAATCTTACATGGGTATAAGAGTGCATCTTTAAAAAAGGGTATGTTTGACGGCAAATCTTTTTTATGTTATTATTTTTATTACCAAAATTTACCCTTTGTGACCCAAAACCATAGATTCTGTGCTTTAAAACATCAGAAATTCCAGCATTAGAATCTTTGACATTATCTAAAGCCTAAAATACTTCAGTGTCCTACTTATGGTGAACCCAAGCATAAATGTATAATAAAACTATGTACAATCCTCCAATGTATATCAGTGTCATGGCAAAGGGTTACTTTATTTAATGGAGCGATATCTTGGTAAATCATTGTCAGGGTGCATGTAATGTAAATTCATGCATATAATTATGTATGATTATTAAAATAATGCAAATTAATAACCAGTTCTCTTCATTATAATAGCAGGGTTGCAGACGCTTTAATGCTAAGAAATATCAGCCTCGACTATAGGCAGATAAATTACCCATTTTTTACTTTCAAAAATCCATTGTTCGAGTGCTCTACACTTATTCGAAAAATCATGTAATGTTTGTTCGAGATTTTCTCAGTTTGTTCAGGCGCGTAGGAGCTGGTACCACAGGGGGCGTGGCCGCGGTCCCAATATTCTAGCTAGTAACGGCAATTGGGCCGCAAAATTTGATACCATTTTTTTTTAAAATTGTATTTCAAATGAAGCTACGCGCATATAGATTAATACATGTCTGACACGATATTGAATATACAGGTCACCATGGCATGATTACTCTAATTGATTAAAATGAATTTAATGTGTGTGATTTATTAATTTGTGACTGTTTGTATTTGGTACAGAAATAGAAAATACTAGTATTAAATGTGTGCTTACAAACGTGTCCATAACATGTGTATTACTGTTTTATCATATTAGCAATTTTTTCTCAGTGAATAAATGTTACCAAACGATATTAGTTTTAGATTTCATAACTATTTGAAACGTAAAAAGGTTTAGAGAAAAAAACATGAAAACAAAACCTGAACTCACTGGAAATCGAGTCTTTCAATGCTTACAATTGAAAAAAAATATCGACCGGAGGGGACACACGGGCGTGACACGAGCCCAACCCTTCCGCGGACCAAATGTCATTTGAAGTCCTTTGCGCCTGATGTGTTTGTTTCGAAAGATACCCCGCTTGGTATCTTCCTAACTGTAAACTTCATTTCTATTTTTGTTCCTAGATATGATCGTAAGAAGAACACATGGATTGATTTGTTCGGCCCCTACTCAACCCCCCCCCCCCCCCCACCACGCCCTTCCATCCGGACTCGTCAGTTAATTTCCACCATGCGGAGCCCTTCATGTATCTTAGTTCTGGTCCATAAACGAAATTCAATCCACCAGTGTTAAGCAATGTTGAGGCTCTTTGCTGCTTGAAATATTTTTTGTCTTCGGCGAGTAGGCTCTGGCTGCCTTCAAATGGATGGAACTTGGAAAGGGTGTTTGAATGTATTTGTGAAATGCTTTTATTATGTTGTTGTTGCTATTCATTGAATATATGATCAGACCATACTTTTTGCATTTTTGATGCATGAAAAATGCCTAATTTAGCGACGCCGAAGGGTATCAATCCAGCGAATTCGTACGGTACTACAGAACAGAAATGTTGTCGGTGCGTTTATAGGTCAAGCTGGTAAAATCTTTCTCACTGTTTCTTTTCTAAAAAAATGACACCTCTGCATATTGTAACTCTTATATGGAAGTAAAACAGATAGTCATACTAACTGCCCTTAATTTCAATGGCTATTTCAGCGTGTGATAACGACTGCGTTGAAAAAACTGAATCACCCAGTGTGTTACATGTGACTAATACTATAATGTAATGCGAACAACGCATCATCTTGTGGAACTAAAATGACTCCTTTGCACTTTAAGGATGTGACACAGATATCTGTTTGCATATACATCAAGGATAATGTCAGCAAGTCAGTAAAGTTTTCAGAAGTATTTTATTGGTCCGATTGTAATACTGTAATAGTTAAGTGTCAATAAACAGAAACTTCAGATGGATGGATCTATTTATATAGCTGATCATTACAAGACAGGTATTAAATACGAATATATCAATACTAAGTAATCAGTATAATGTAGACAAATGGATACATAACATGCTCGGATATGTGAAATAAGTACATAATTATCAATAGCCGGAAAGTAGATAATTTTTAGCTCCAAAGAGCAGAATTCATACTTCTATTTATATGATAAAATATGTTGAAAGTCCACTTTACACAACAATCACTATTAAAGCTATTAAAGTCTAAACTTGATTGTCAGACTTTCCCCTGTTAGTTAAAATAACTTACAAGGCATATCTTATTTCAACATTGAACCTTGATCTCGCCAAGGTCAACAAGAGCGCCATGAAGAAAACACCAGCACTCGTCTGTTTTTTTCTCCTTCGAAAATGAGGCATAACTCAATACAAACTAAAGCCAGAGTTATGCTCCTTGATGTACACATGCATATTGTCCCTGGCAACATCCTAACCAAGTTTTATTTAAATATGAAAAGATTTAGTTACTGTCCTAGGTAAAAGACTGCATGATGCCCACAGCCCTGACAGGTGCCAAGGCATATCACAATACCAAGATACTTTTTTTCTGAAAATTTTTCTTTTACAAAAAATAATGCATATCAATTTTCAGTAATAAACAAATCTTCATTCATTGACTCTAGATACAATTCAGCCAAACAAATACTTAACGTTTTGATAGCAAACAGAAGAAAGTTAATACATTTTTGTTTGACATGTTCATACATGATGATATTTCATTTGCATTTCATCAATTTATCCAACAACACAAAAAACATCACATCACTGAGAAATGACAGAATCATTCAATACAAAACAATACCACACACCATTATTTACCATGGAACAAAAAAACAATTGAATACACTGCAGTGTAAATGACCACAAACATCATGGACAATTCTAGCAAAATCACCTCCAATTGAGGACAAGTTATTACCATATTCAATTTCAAAATTTTAATTGTTAAAAAATAAATAATAATAGAACAATATCCAAAGAACATGTCAATCACTGATGGTATTCAGATATAAAGCTTAAATCAAAATGCAATCTAGTCTATTCTATAATTTAAAGTATCTATTTGTTTAATTGTTTGCTTTTTGATGAGCCTATTGCAAGGCGAGTTGCATTTTTCTAATGTACCCTTTCACCATTGTCCTTGATCGCCTGGCAAGAATTGGATACTTCTTTATAAGTTCAAGACATTCTAAATTATTTTTGGTAAGAGTATTAAGCTTAAAACACTTTTTAGGGCCATTTTCTACCACGTCTTCTTCAGCCTAGCTCCAAGGTGTTCTGACTGTGGCTGTTCGTTTTTCCTAAAACACAGAAATAAGGCTATTTTATAGACAAAAAAATCACTATATTTTCATCTATTTTGAGCACTAAAATATGAAAGTGTTTTCTTGATAGTCCTCTATAGGACAAATAACCATAAAACATATAATCCTACATTAAAACATGTTTTATCAATTGAAGTTGTCTAGGAATTAGCAACAGTGCCTCTGCAAGTCAATATATAAATATGACCTGTATTCAAGATGATGTGTTTTCACTGATAACCTTTATATTATTTGATTTCTGAATTTGTACAATAAAATGGGCACGGTAAGCAAACTCATTTTTCTGTAGCACTGACCCTAGCAACATGTCTTACAGTGCTATATAATATACATTGTTGTCCATGTTAAATATGTTTGACTTCAGGATTTTATTTGATGTAGAAATTCAATTCAAGGCCTTTCTGTTAAATACAATTACATATTTTTACTGTAACTTTTTACACTGATCAGTAACATGACACACATTCTGGTAATTTAAACACTGAATAGGTTTTTTTTAAGATTACAAGTATGGTTGTTACACAAAATTAAATGTATACTAAAAAAGACAACAGAAAAGCCTGATCACAAAAGTGCACTTACTCCTTTACAGAAACAACTATTTTTAAATCAAATTTGCTTTAAGAATAGAAATTTCTAATTGCTACAAATTTCAATATGATTCTTACATGGTTTGTGCCAATCCCAGCATTTACGACTGCTTCGAGTTGACCTATGGAGACAAAAATATATATATTATATACGCAAATAGGTCTGCTATGTTTCTTAACGCTAACAATTAATGCTATTTATAATAATGAAACAGGTGTCTCTCGACGAGTATTATTTGAATGAAATTGATGGACATTAACAAAACCTCTTTCTGAGGACTTCTAAAAATATCACCTCCAATGGAGGCCAGTTACTTTTATTAGACACCATGCCTGTATTGAGATCTCAGGTATTTCAAATTTCCTTGATGCCTATTATTTAAAATGCAGTACTGGTTATGAAATATTGAAGATGTAGTGTTTTTAATACAGGAGATAATTTATCTCAAACACACACACACACAACTATCTCTACACAACTAGGCTAAAAGAGACATGTTGCAACAAAATGACATAGTATTTTGTCTTTTGAACCTCTGGTATTTTGATTATGTTCTGTGGTAAGCATAATACTGAAAAAAAGTATTCAGCTTTACTGATTGTAAGCACATGCAGGTACATTATTAAACATTTCGGTTAATGATAATGTTATTTACATACAATGATGTACAACCAAGATTGTGAAATGACCTTCAACCTACGACTTGAATGATGTCAAACTGATTTTAATATCTCTGGTGGTTTGAATTTCTTATTTGTTAAGCAAATTTCTACATGTAGTCATCACCTCAAAAGACAATGAATTTGGTCGAACACCCATTGATGTCCAAATGAAGACACTTCATTCCAATCACTTTGAACCCATTATGAAAACTACATTCCAAAGCTAATTCTTTTACAACAAGGGCAAATCTATACATGAAAACATCAAATATCAGGCACCCGTTTATCTTATATTATAAAAACGATAAGTGTACCTATTTCAGTCCCTAGTTGATCAACGGAGGCATCAACATTATCAACATCCACATCATCAGCATCAACAGTATTCACATCATGGCACTGTCCAGCTGCAATACAAAAACATCACATCACTGAAAAGTGACAAAAGCATCAAAAACAGAACAAGATTATACATTATGGTATTTACCATAGAAGAAAAACTACTGAATACAGTGCAGTGTGAATGACCTCCAACTGAGGACAATTCTAGCACAAACACCTCCAATTGAGGACAAGTAATTACCCTTGGACAATACATAAAACTATTTCATAAATATCTCTTGTTTCAAATATCATCCTACTCTAGGCACTTCAAACAATTTAGTCTTTAAGAGGCACGTTTAAAGAAAGTATTTAAAGAAAACCCACTGACAACCAATATAAAAAAAACTTCTGCAACTTCTAGTTAAGAAACAAGAGCTGTTATAAGACAGCGCGCTTGACTACGCCGCTTTGACTTAGAAGTGAAAACAATAACAATGTTATATGTGCCTATCAAACACAATAAAACAATCAAATTAAAAAAGTGAACAAGAAGCGGGATGTGACCAGGTTTTTAATGATTGGCAGAAGAGATTCAGTTTCAACTGCTTTCTTCTATCTTTAGTAGCAGTGACCTTGATGCCATGGGCCCCAAACACAATCCCATGGAAGTCCTCCATAAACTCTTCCTACATATTAAGTTTGGTCACAGTATGTCAAACATAACTGAAACAGTAATCTATTTTTAGTAACAGTGCCTTTGACCCAAGAGGGCCGAAAGGCAATCCATCAAAGCTCTGCATATTGTCCTATATTCCAAGTTTGGTCACACTATGTCAACCCTTACTTGAGATATTCAGTACTAAGCATATTTTTATTTTTAGTAGCAGTGACCTTGATTCCATGGGCCCCAAACACAATCCAATGGAAGTCCTCCATAAACTCTTCCTACATATTAAGTTTGGTCAAAGTATGTCAACCATAACTGAAACAGTAATCTATTTTTAGAAACAGTGACTTGACCCAAGGGGGCCGAAAGGTAATCCATGAAAGCTCTGCATAAACTTGTCCTATATACCAAGTTTGGTCACACTATGTCAACCCTTACTTGAGATATTCAGTACTAAGCATATTTTTATTTTTAGTAGCAGTGACCTTGATTCGATTGGCCCCAAACACAATCCAATAGAAGTCCTCTATAAACTCTTCCTACATATTAAGTTTGGTCAAAGTATGTCAACCATAACTGTTACTACATTTTCCTGTGCTACAGAAGTTCATTACTTTTATTTGGATTGGTTTTTCTTACTGCTTAAAGACCGACTGAATTAGTTTCAGTAAGTTATCTGTCCTCTGACGGTACCTTCACCATTTTTACTTTCCTGGGCTCTGTAAGGTAAGGCGTGGATTCCCTGTGGGCCACTCACATTTTTTCATATAGGTTTTCCAATTTAAAAACTTGATTATTGTACCTGAGATGTTATATTTCTCTGATTTTTGACAGTTAGAAATAAATTACTTGGAGTTTATTTTTTTATACTGTGTTTGTCAATTTTTGACACTCGACAGAATTGTTTCAAACTTACAGCCTAAAGTTGCATTATGGCTTGCCTGAGCAGCTAGGTATATCTAAGGCATTAATTAGTTTAATAGTTAGTTTGGTTTTTACAGTGTTACTTCCATTTGAATTTAATTAATGAACTTGAATTCTTGAATAGATTGTATAAAAAAATGCAAACATCTCAGTTGTTCTTCACACCCAACCTCCCTGCCTTTGCCCTGTGTCGAACCTGAGGGTTCTTGTAACCGCCCGTGCGGCTTACTACCACTTGTTGAGGTTCGGTTACACAGTAATCTATTTTTAGTAACAGTGACATTGACCCTAGGGGGGCGAAGTCAATCCATGAAAGCTCTGCATAAACTTGTCCTATATACCAAGTTTGGTCACACTATGTCAACCTTTACTTGAGTTATTCAGTATAAGCATATTTCTATTTTTAGCAACAGTGACATTGACCTAGACCATGACTCTAAGGACCCAAAACACAATCTCAGAAAAGGTCTCTATAAACTCTTCCTATATACCAAGTTTGGTCTATTTATTTCAAACCTAGCTAAAATTATTCCATTCATAAGGTGACTTTGACGCTGCCTCCCACCAGCCGCCCGAACAATGACGCAAGTCGACATTCAAATAACTGGTTTTCCCTTTATGAAAATGTGGTTAAGAATATATATAAAAATGTGCCTTTCAAAGAATATAAAAAAAAAATTGAAAAAAAAATCATTCCCATAATTTGTATTAAGGGTTAAAATGGAGTTATGTTCCTTCTTCTAAGATGGTCGTCAATAATTATGCAAAGTATTAAGGGCATTGAATGAAGGGTATAGATGTTTTCTTATTAAAATCCCAACTTGCCCTACAACTTTAACCTGCCCTAAAACTTTAACCTAAGTCAATCAGGGGCCATAACTTGTATTAAGGATAATATGGAGTTATGTAACCTCATTGTGTGACGGTCATAAACAATTGTGTGAAGTATTAAGTCAATTGAATGAAGAGTATTGGACTAATAAGTGAAAATCCCAACTTGCCCTAAAACTTTAACCTGCCCTAAAAGTTTAACCCAAGTCAATCAGGGGCCATAACTTGTATTAAGGATAATATGGAGTTATGTAACCTCAAAGGAGTGATGGTCCTGAACAACTGTGTGAAGTATTAAGTCAATTGAACAAAGGGTATAGAAGTTATTAATAAATATCCCAACCTGTCCTAAATCTTAAACCGAAGTTCAATAGTCAATCAGGGGTCATAATTTGTAAAAAGGATAATATTGAGTTATCTAACCTCATTGTTTGATGGTCATGAACAACTATGTTAAGTATTAAGTCAATTGAATGAATGCATTGGACTTCTAAGTGAAAATCCCAACTTGCCCTAAATTGCAATTTCTAACCGGACGCTGACGCTGGGGTGAGTAGTATAGCCCTCCTAATTCTTCGAATAATCGAGCTAAAAACTGTATTCCAAGGCTTATCATAAAACAATTTTTTTTGCAATTTTGCTCAAATATCAGGCACAAATTCATCTCATATTATAAGAAAATAAGTGTACCTATTTCAGTCCCTGGTTGATCAACGGAGGCATCCACATCATCAGCATCCACATCATCAGTATCATCAGTATTCACATCATGGCACTGTCCAGCTGCAATACAAAAACATCACATCACTGAAAAGTGACAGAAGCATCAAACACAAATCAAGACTATACATTATGGTATTTACAATGGATGAAAAACTACTGAATACAGTGCAGTGTGAATGACCTCCAACTGAGGACAATTCTAGCACAAACACCTCCAATTGAGGACAAATTATTACCTTTGGACAACACATAAAACTATTTCATAAAAGTCTCTAGTATCTAATTCCTTTAACTCTAGGCACTTCAAACAGTTCTGTCTCATAAGATAGGAGGGACCTCTACTGAAAGTATTTGATAGAAACCCCACTGAAGACTAATATCAAAACACTGCAACTTCTAGTCAAGAAAAAAACTATATTCCTCTAGGCTTATATTAGAACAAAAAATAATTGAAATATTACTTTAATTACAGGCACCCATTCATCTTATATTATAAGAAAGATTAAAGTACCTATTTCAGTCCCTGGTTGATCAACGGAGGCATCCACATCATCATCATCATCCACATCATCATCATCCACATCATCAGTATCCACATCATCAGTATCATCAGTATTCACATCATGGCACTGTCCAGCTGCAATACAAAAACATCACATCACTGAAAAGTGACAAAAGCATCAAAAACAGAACAAGATTATACGTTATGGTATTTATCATGGAAGAAAAACTACTGAATACAGTGCAGTGTGAATGACCTCCAACTGAGGACAATTCTAGCACAAACACCACCAATTGAGGACAAGTTAATACCTTTGGACAACACATAAAACTATTTCATAAATATCTCTAGCATTTAATTCCTTTTATGCTAAGAACTTCAAAGTCAGTTCCGTTTCATAAGACTGGAGACACCTCTACTTAAAGTGTTTTATAGCAAACCCACTGACGACCAATATTTAACACTTTGCAACCGTTAGACCTTTAAGAAAAAAACTAAATTTCAAGGCTTATAATGGAACAAAATTAAATTGCAATTTTACTTAAATATCAGGCAACCATTCATCACATATAAGAGAAAGGTAAGTGAAAAAGCGTACCTCTATTAGTCCCTGGTTGATCATCCGGGGCATCTACATCATCAATATCCACATTATCAGCATTATATCATCAGTATGAACAGTATCCACATTATCAGTATCAACAGTATCCACATCATGGCACTGTCCAGCTGCAATACAAAAAATCACATCACTGAAAAGTGACATAAGCATCAAAAACAGAGCAAGATTATACATTATGGTATTTACCATAGAAGAAAAACTACTGAATACAGTGCAGTGTGAATGACCTCCAACTGAGGACAATTCTAGCACAAACACCTCCAATTGAGGACAAATTATTACCTTTGGACAACACATAAAACTATTTCATAAAAGTCTCTAGTATCTAATTCCTTTAACTCTAGGCACTTCAAACAGTTCTGTCTCATAAGATAGGAGGGACCTCTACTGAAAGTATTTGATAGAAACCCCACTGAAGACTAATATCAAAACACTGCAACTTCTAGTTAAGAAAAAAACTATATTCCTCTAGGCTTATATTAGAACAAAAAATAATTGCAATTTTACTCCAATAACAGGCACCCATTCATCTTATATTATAAGAAAGATTAAAGTACCTATTTCAATCCAGAGGCATCCACATTATCATCATCCACATCATCATCATCCACATCATCAGTATCCACATCATCAGCATCATCAGTATTCACATCATGGCACTGACCAGCTGCAATACAAAAAACATCACATCACTGAAAAGTGACAGAAGCATCAAAAACAGAACAAGACTATACATTATGGTATTTAACATGGAAAAAAAAACTACTGAATACAGTGCAGTGTGAATGACCTCCAACTGAGGACAATTCTAGCACAAACACCTCCAATTGAGGACAAGTTATTACCCTTGAACAACACATATAAAACTATTTCTTAAATATCTCTGGTATAAAATTTCATTTAAGCTAGGCACTTCAACCAGTTTTGTCTCATAAAACTTGAGGCAAGTTTACTGGAAGTTCTTTATAGCACACCCACTGACAACCAATATTATAACACTTTGCAACTCCTAGTTAAGAAAAACACACCATATTTCAAGCGTATCATAGACAACAAAAATCTTCAATCACTTATGCTTTCTCAAACCAGGGGACAATTCAATACAATTTAACAGAGCAACCTTGGAGTTTACCAATTGCACTGACGGCAAATAAAAACTTTCTAGTAATTTTAATTGTAAACAAAACATGTAACAAGCATGCAAAGTTTCAAAGCCAGGTGTCAATGGACTTTGAAAATATTTGAGGTGGTACGTAATCTTTAACGTAAATTCTATGAAGAAAAAGGGGCATAATTTTCTCAAAATGCTTGATAAAGTTACCTCAACATTTGGTCTTTGAAAATATTTGAGGTGGTACACAAACTTTAATATAAGTGGTTACGCCGACGCTGCTGCCGACGCTCGGGTGACTATGATAGCTCTCCTTATTCTTTGAATAGTCAAGCTAAAAAATCATTGATTAACACCTTATGCTGGGGCCTGAACTATAACTTTCTGCCAACAAAGTTATGTCCTGTTATACATGTAAAATAGGTGAGTATGTATTTTCCCCAATTCTGCGACAATATTTTCCTTTAGATTGTCCTATTTATGAAAAAACATTTGATAGAAATCAGGTAAGAATTCCCTTATGAAAATACGCTCTTTCAATAAGATCGTACGAGCTCGCGACAAGCTCGTTACGACCTTGCACAATCTTAATTTCCCCTGTTGCTTGCTCGTACAAGCTTGTATGAGATCGCGCAAGGTTTTGACAAGAGCAAGCTCGTGCGAGCTTGCTATCTTTACGAGCTTGCACGAGCTTGGACCACAAATTATATTATATGGAGCAAGCTATGAGAACTTAGAAATTTTAACAAACTCTGAAAAAAGACTAAGTCCATAAAATATCAGAAAAATCACCAAATGTCACATTGATGCACATTGTAAATGTAAAACATAACTTAAGTACAAGGACATAATTTTTTTTATTTAATTATATATATTTATAATTATTTATGATTACTGAATAATAATATCTCTTATAATAATAATCATCATCATACGTGTTGAATACTAAGCACGTATTAAACATATTATACATGTATGAATATCATTAATAATAACACTCAAAAAACAACAGTTAATTTAACCAACAAAAAGATCCAACAAGTACTAGCAATGGGAATCCAACCAATATGACCTGACAACCTACAGTAGCAGTTCAATCATCACTTCATCACTTCATTTTGGTCAAATCAGGCACAAGTAGATATCCATCCATTAAATGCAGTCCAACCAACACTTGTGCTTCCATTAAATATTGTTCAACCAAAACTTGTAAATCAACTGATTATAGCTGTCCAAACAACAATAACTGTCTATCCAACAGTGATTCAAATAACACTAGTTGTCCATCACACATTCTGTCCAACAAGCAGTCCAAACAACACTGGTGGTCCAACCAACACTTCCGGTCCAACCATTTATAATTGTTCAATCAACACGTATGGTCCATCCAATATAGCGGCCCAGTAAGCAATAGATGCCCAACCAACATTAGTGTTTCAACAGGCACTAGCTGTCCATCACGTTGCTACCAATCTAGCAGTCCAACCAATTGTAGTGATGTTCTTCATTGAAAGCAATGATCTCAGAAGATAACATCAGCATATTTGAATAATATCTGTAAAGAAAGGAATGGAACATAAAAGTATATTTTTTATAAAAAAAGTAAATAACTCTCAGACTTATTTATGGATGGGGTTTAAGACAATCTGGACAATTTAAGTGCAGGCCTAGGTGTATGTGACTAGTCCTGTGGCCATCATAATATTTAAACATAACTAACTAGTAACAAATTATTCAGAAGACTACACAGGTGACAGCATGACATAATTGCTCTTTCTAAGTAAAATGTTTATTACATAGTAATAAAATACACAAAGCATTATAAATATCATACCTTATATTGATGAGGATTTATATATGTTCATTCATAAGACTTATTAGTTATACCTGGTCATGTACATACAGATTCCTTATAATAGATTTTGATGGTCAGATAGTAAAACAGACTAATGTATTATTTGTATTGATTTTCAAGTAAAACAGACTAATGTATTATTTGTATTGATTTTCAAACAAATATTTTTAGAATAGATGAGAATTATTTGTTGTTAATAATACTCCAATAAGAAAAGTACCGCAGTCTTTTCTGAACCATCTACCCCACCCACCAGAACTAAGTGTCCAGGTAAACAGTCAAGCGATTTATAGCTCAAATAACAAATGTCATTCAAATAATATCACAATAATGTAATATAAATTCATTAAAATGACAAATCTAATATAAATAAATAAATTATAACAAACCTGGAATGATAATTAGTCCGCTGTTATTGTACTTCGTTATAACCCGGAAATAAACCGGAAGTCACCCTGGACCGCAAAGGATTATGGTCTATTGGAAAGTCGAAAATGTTTGTCGAAATAATGCGCCAAATAAACTGAAGTGTTGTTTCGTTTATTAAAGGTAAGTTCAAGCAAAGTTTGGGGTATAATTCAATTACATTTATAAGGATCTTTTACGCTAACATTATTGTTTAAAATAACATAGCAACATTTTAAAGTAATGAACAAATATGTTTTGTTGTAATACATTTTCGCGACAAACGTACGAAATACGTTTTTGTAGAAACACAGTTAAATGAATGTTTGTGACTAGCGTACAGCTAATACTTCATTGTTATATATTTTAACAGCTATTATATTTGTTACTTAATGTAAGTAGGCTATTTTTGTATAAAAAAAGAATCAATTGCCATAAATGTCCGGCAGCGATGCAAAAGTGGGTGGGAAGGTCAAAAACTAAAACGTTTAAAAAGTCCTTATATAGTTTTGAGGAACGATCTTTTAGGGGAGTGAAACATCTATTATTGGCAACATGTTTTGGTGTAGTAAGTTATAGTTAAGTGTCTGAAATGTTGTTTCGTCTATTTTAGCCGGCCTAAGTGAGCTAACAAAGAAATCATCAGTCCACAAAAGAATCAACCAGGGAAGGAGAAAAACATTCAAAGCTGCAAATTGCCAAATCCATCAGTGAGTAGACTATTTTTAAAGCACATGGTAAGATTTCCATGTTGCAATGGATAAATGGGTATGAATCATGCTAGTGAAATATTGAACCTCAAAACTAAGTAGAAATTGATTTTTTTTAACATTTTAAAGTTTGGTCCTTCAATGGGCTTTTGCATCACTGCTGACCCTTGACCTTTTAAAAAACCACTATGCAAGCAAATTATGGTTTAGTGTCTGAAATGTTGTTTCGTCTATTTTAGCCGGCCTAAAGGAGCTAACAAAAAAATCATCAGTCCATAAAAGAATCAACCAGTGAAGGAGAAAAACATTCAAAGCTGTAAATTGCCAAATCCATCAGTGAGTATATAGACTATTTTTCAATTCCCATGGTAAGATTTTCATTCTGATTTTGAAAACAATATGGTGAATGTGTGGAGTGGATTTTATTTGTAACGGACAAACACTTATAAAAATATTTTTTAAAAATAAGACTCAATAATTTGAGCACTTTAGTTTGAACAAATACAATAATCTATCATTAATTTATATACCTGCGACATTGAAATCTTAATTCGCACTGATTTGATAACCAACTGGCCGTTAGTTATTGGAAAATATTGGCAGTACAAATAAAAAAAGAAATATTTTTCAGGTTGGAAGATGGATGTCAAAGTCTCAGACAAAAGCTTCCAGAGTTAAGGAGAGAACACTTCAACAAAAACAAGCACGAGAAGAATGACTGCAAAAAAGTTTTTCGCAGATTCGTTTCCTTATCAAGTGTATTTAAGGAAAATGGACCTGTCTACAGAGACTAGATGTAAATGTCAAGGACTGCAATGAGCAATTCAATGACTCCTTTCTAATTGTGTCAAGTGTCATAAAAAATTAAAACTGTTATAAATGGACGTGTAGTAATGATGAAATTATTACCCTGTTGCGAATAACATTAACTATTCATGAACTTAGTTCATGAATGACATTTTGAAAAAATCATGTTCATGAACTGTCAAGTTCATTAACTAAGTGGGAGTTCATGAACATGATTTGTCCAAATTGTCATTCATGAATAGTTTATGTTTTTCTTTAAAAGCACACGCCAGGGGCTAGAATAAGGTTAGGTGAATAAGGGTCCTCTTATTTAAACTTCAGATAGGCTTGCACAAGCTCGCAAAGTGAATTGTAACGAGCTTATCAAGCTCGTAATATTGCTCATACAAGCTCGTAAAGCTGCCCATGACGAGCTTGTACAAGCTCGCGACGTGAAATGTAACATGCTTGTCAAGCTCGTAAAATTGCTCATACAAGCCTGTAAAGCTGCTCGTGACGAGCTTGTACGATCTTGTATTTAAGCTTGTACTATCTTAATTTTGAGCGTGTACGAGCTTAAACGAACACGTACGAGCTGGTATTTGTTTCAATTACGGCCCATAATAGCTTAAAGCTCGGGCGCGCTTGCTCGCGAACTAGATTGGGAAGTTGATCGTACGATCCCTTGACAAGCTCGTCTTCTAGCTCGCGATTTTCATAAGGGTTGGCCAAGAAAAAAACTTTGTCTGCAATAAAATAATTAATTATGCCTCCACTAGAATATGTGAATGCAAATGTTTATATGGCACATCATCACTTACATTCATTTCTACTTTGATAATAATTATATTTTACATTTTTTTTTAATTATGCTTCCTTGTTTTAAACAGTATTCTATTTTACAGTCAATTATTGGTTACAATCAATTGATTAGATATTGGCTGTACTTGAATGTAAAGCTGTTGCTATTTATATATTGTTTAACTGTTATATATAACAGTAAGTCACTCTAAGTTGAATTTTATGTATTTTATCGGATAAACATGGTAAAGACTGATTTAGACTCTTAGATTGTTTTTTAAAAGAAATAAAGAATATACATTATATCATATCTTGCTTTCAACCGGCTAGTGGTAACATTCAATCGTATTTGGAGTTTTTTTATAAGATGAAATTAAACAAAATGTATGCCGTTAAATATGATATTGTTTTGGACTTCTGCTACATTAACAATATATCTGACTGCAAAACAACCATGTATCTTAAAGATAAGTGTTTAACATCACATCAGTTCACATACAACTTCTGAGCATAAGCGACAGTAAATTTTGGACATATAGATCTATATTATTTTTGATCTTGATTGTTTTAATTCCTAATGACCACACTTGACTTAAACATTAACATTAGAAAGTTAAGATTAGTCACTGTACCCTAAACAGAATAATTTTGCATTCACAGTCACCTGACATAAAAAAAAAACATAATCGGGTCAGGATTCTTTGTCGGTAGGGTTTGGTTGTCTTGAAAACCTATTCAAATCATATTGTAGTTTATTTTTCAGAGGGCTATAAGTTTGCTAACAGAAGTCGTACCAACACAAACTCGCACCAATACGAGTCGTGCAGAGTCGTGCAATATACGGACAGGTCGCCCCACATATGTATTATATAGGCGGTATGGGTAGATTCATATAAGTAGCTTGTCATATAGACTTTATATTAATTTACCATCATAAATTCTTAATCAATAAAATACCTTTAAAAAAGATAGCCAATAAATATTGTAAAATTTGACAGAAATAATATGTACTACCGTATATAATCCATATGCGGGGCGACTTCTCTATATATATGGTGAGACTTCATAGTAGTACTAGTTTGTGTTGGTACGACGGCTCTTGTAATCACGTGTTTGATGAAGTTCATGCATGGTTGTTAGCTACAAGCATGATTGTATGCTAGTCTAAAAAATAGACGTGTTATACAGGATTCTTCCAATACCTAACGTCTAAACGGGTTTGTGCAAAAACAGGGGTTTTTGAAACGTATTGAAATTTTATTTCGAGAAGAATTTTATGTTTGAAATAGGTCATAAAGGTTTATATTCATATTTACCATGTAAGTGCAAATATATTTTGCACAAAAAGCATAAATTGCAATAAAACAAAACTTGACTAACACAGACTAACACAGACTACAATTATGCAAAGCTTAACAACAATGCATTGTTAAATTAAACCACAAAGGTTACACTTGAATTATTTTTAGACAATACCTTTCTCTTATTACACTTAATGCACCAGTCAATTGTAACCTCGGCCCCCGGGGTATACCGGGGATAGCCGGGGAAAAGGGCTGTGTTTTTATTTTCCAGGTGCCCCGCAGGGCCGGGTGATCGCGATAGTTTAGTCATAACGCCAAATTTAGCAGAGATTGGGCCTTATATAGAGTCTCTGGGGTGCGGGGGCATTTGGCCGGCAGTTAACAATCAGTTCGTCCCCACAAGGCGGGGATTTTACCCGGGGTTTGCTGGTTTGAAAGTCAAAGTCCGGTTATTCCCTTGGACCGGGGGGGGGACGTGGTTACAATTGGCTGGTGCATAAGTGTTTCATGAAACCAGTCGTCGATATTAGACTTTTGGATGAACAAGCCTGAATTCTTAAACTTTTGCTTGGCATCAATTTTTTTATCAAGCCCTGCTATATAAAATTCAGAATATTAACAAGCCCGGAAGACATTTTTCCAATGCAGGGGTTGCTAATTCATATTGGTCTGTCAACAAAGCATCACCAATTTAAACTACCTAGCAGGTGCCCTTTATCTTTCCGCTCAATAAACTTAGCGCTGGGCTCTGTCATTCTTGGCTAGGAAAACAACAGGTGGGACATGGACGCTTAGAGTCGCCAAATAAAAACCGTCTCTGAAGACTGAAGCTAACATTCATCAACGTACAATTATTTGGACTAAGATGTATGCTAAGCATAATGCTTTAATGCACTGCTTTTGTAGATACATAAGCTTTAATAAATTAAACCATTAAAAAATAACAACTGGCGAATAGCTGGTGTTTAAACATAACAGATGACCAACATAAATCTTGTTTTGTTCATTTTTACAAGGATACACTGAATGTCTCCGAAAACTCGTCGTGTTGACATATAATAATTCTTTAAATTAGCATAAAAAATGAAATAAATTTCTATTTAAAGAAAAGTATATCGTTTCTTATATAAACAGCTAATGGGCACATCATAATTGTAGAAACCATCACTGTATCTTCATTTTAATGAAATTTTCCGTTTCCGGGTCAGACATCGCGAAAACATATGACACTCTCAAAAATCAATCGAAGTAAACAACGTCTGGTCATGACCGTATCATACTGATAAGATAACACCTTTAAAACATATATTTTACGATAAAATATTGTTATAAAGTTAACTAACAATTGAAAAAAGATGTTTCACTCACTTGATGATGCGCGTAACACAGCCAATCGAGACCACTGGAGTGTGACCAAAAAAGAGGCAAAAAATGGAAATTTACGGACGGTCACGCACTTCCCATACACTTGACCCTTCTGACCTCCAACTGAGGACAGTCCATTTTTATGATTTTATTTTTCGTTTCAAGTCATAAAACGAACTTTGAGACTACCTTAAAAAAATGCCAAATGAGACCGTCCTCAGTTGGCGGTAATGGTCTCAATCGTTGCTGTTATTTCTAAGGATTGTCCTCAGTTGGCGGTGTGTGCAAACCCACCCACCCACTCACTCACTCACTCACTCACTCACTCACTCACTCACTCACTCACTCAATCACTCACTCACTCACTCACTCACTCACTCAACAATTCATCGGACGAAGGCTTACAAAAGTCTAGTCAACTTGACAACGAAATAAAGAAAAATAATGAAAATAGAAAAAGATATGTAAGTAACGATTTTTGTCAAAACAAATCTTCATTATGAATATCCTTATCGTCTTGTTTTTGTATCCGAATGCAACGTGACACAGGCATGTTTAAACACTGCTCACCTTCTTATCTTTTCAACTTATCAGCATGCAAACACTCAGAGATCATAGATACAAACTATCGGCTCGCAAATGTATTTCAAGTTGTTTGTTTTAACGGCGAGTCAGTATAAATCGTTCGGTTTAAACTAAGATACAATGAAATGTATTTTACATGTATTTACAACGAAAAAAACTTTCATTGCGGAAGATTTCGTAGATACCACGGTGTTATATATGCTTTATATGGATATTTAAAAAACTGGTACTGTATAGCATTGACTTTTAAATGAAAATAAAACCTTCCAATGTATTTCCAATATCATATTCGTGATAATTAGCTCTTTATAAAGATGTTTTAGTTTATATCAGACGCAACTGTGTGTTCATGTCATGTTTATTTTACAAATCAGTTCTTTTTATCAAATTCAACAGAACAAAAGAAGAATGTCGGTTTCGACTTATAAACTAATTTGACGTTTAAACAGCGGATGAAAATGTTATGTGAAATGAAAGATGAACAATTATGCGATGGACAACATGAAATACCGGAAACAGCCGTCGCCATCTGTTTTGTACATCAAGAACTTCTTTGTGTTGACTGTTTAATTAACAAGAAACAATCGGAATGTAAGTTGAAACGTATAAACAAGCTCTCGTCGAGTGAGAATCAATTGATTGAGGTGTTAAAAATTAAGAAATGCCTCGCTGAACGGAAACGTTTAGTAACGAGACACAAAAAAAGTGTGCGTGAAGAAATCGATACATTGAAAAGTAGAATCAAATATCACGCTCAGGAATTGATTCTTAGAGTGCAAGAACATGAAGCAAACACGATTAGGGATCTTAACGATAAATCGAAGCTTCTGGTTGTCACGGATGATGATGAAATGGAAAAGATTCTAGATTTAGAAAATGACATTTCTGTAGTAACTAAGTGTTTCTCTGCGGAAGATGGTAACATAAAGCAATCAGAGGTTTTAAGATTAAAAGACAAGTTAGAAAATATTGTGATTATGAAAGACAATACAGTATTGAGTAGATATACTAAAAAACTATTTTTATCCTCTTTAGACACAAATGAATTAGGAACTGTGGAAATACTCGATGCAGACAATATGCTAGATATAAAAGATGTTCAAACGAAGAAACAGTTTGAAAGCGAATCTTTTGAATATAATCTAGGATCTGAAGAAACGACTGATTTAAACGCCGAAGAAGACGTATATGTTATGACAGTGCCATCGAATGGAAAAGAAAATCATATTAAAAATAGATCACTTCTAGAGTCAGAAAAAAATAAAGAGGAATGGCAAAAGTGCACTAGTCCTTGGGAAAAAGACATATCAAAAACTCAAGAAACTCCCAACAAGGAGCAAGGGTTCCCTCCTTTCTTTGGTTTTGTTGGGTTGGAAAACAATCAAATTGTTATTCATGAGAAATCTGAAAAAGCCAAACTTTCCACAGCATCATTTACTCACCTTTTAGTAACGGATCATAATGAGCTGGTATTGTTTGATCAATACACACATGGACTTATTGTTTGTAATTTTTCAGGAGAAATCAAAATGAAACATGCACTTTTAAAAGCTCCACTGAAAATCACACAGTATGAAAACAACTCCTTTGCAATATTGAATTGTAAAGACTTCACGATTCAAATCTTCTGTGTCGAGAACGAACATCTAGCAACATCGGATATGGACTTTTTAATACCTGTTTCGAAAGCGTTCCATGTGCTTGGATTTGCGTACGACAATAACCGCAAACAATTTGCTTTACATGGGATTGAGAGAGACGAGGGCTTATTGTTTCTAATACGCGCCACGGACAATGAAATGTCCTATGAAATCCGTAGATTCCACGTGTCTTCAGTACAGCAACAGTGCAGACCTGGTGATTATCAAACACAGTATGACTTTGAAAGGAATTGTGTTTACATACTAAATAAATCGCACAAGACAATAAAATGCTTTTTGTTTGCAAAAAACAAGTTTGGATGGAAAATCGCGTGCAATGATGCCAGTTTTGTCCCTGATCAGCTGGTGTTCGATCAACAAAATCTGTACATTACATCAAAGGAAAACGTCACAGTGTTCTCGAAGAATTCTGGGGAATGCAAGACGACACACAATGCATGTATCGGAGAGTTGAAGGCAATCTGTTTAATGAAACATCATCACATAGCAATTGTGTCGTGTAACTCTTCCGATCCACAAACATCAATGACCCTTGAATGTGTAGCACTTCCAGCTTGTGACTGAATTTGAAATAGTGATCATAATTAGAATCAACCCATTAAAACGGACATAAAAGAACAATATGAGAATGTATGCGACTGATTCCCCGAGATTAGAGTGAAAAGTTAAAATAATTTGAATTGTCCCTGTATATATTTAACTATATATGTATATAAATAATCAGATTAATGAATATTAAAACATAGTTTGTTTTTACCAGACAGTTATGAATACGTGTTGAATAAGCAATAATCTTAGAAAGTAATGTCTATGTTTAAGATATGGCGGACACATGCATGTGTAAATGCACATGCAATGTTTGTGTATAAGCTTGTAAAGGACGATTTGATAGTATGCATGTTTTACCAAATATTTTGCAGGATATCCCTGGATTTTTTTTATTTGTGATTTTAGAAAGAAATTCATGCATTAAATGGATTTGATTACGTATAACTAGACATAATCATTTTTAAATACTGTGTTTTGAACACTCTTGTGCTGGATACATTTAAACTAATTTCATTAGTCGATAAATTAGCATGTAACGAAATGAGAAACAAAAGGGCCAAGCTGGCTCTATATCGCTCACCTGGTTAGGTCAAAGAATATTGAAGAAATTGATCGGTCAACATACTAGATACAGATTAAACGCCGGCCCACTCGTTCACGGCAGGTGAAACTATGAAATGGCCCGTTCTTTAAACGGGCTTATAAAAAAAAATGTATTTCTTATTAAAATCTAAACGACCATAGCTCTTGTTTATTTGGAGTTATATAACTTCTCACAAAATAGCCATTACTGTCAATTAAATCATGAAGTTAGAAGTTGATATCTCAATGATTGTAAAACAATAAATTAATAAAAAAATAATAATTTCGAAAAAGTTCGGCAGACGGTTGCTGAAGAGGAGATTTTAGGTAATATTCAGCATATTATTTAATATAAAGGGCAAAGGTAGAACTAAAGCGATATTCATTTGTGTATTCATTTTGAATATATATAACCATTTTAAACCTTTTCACGATCTGTGTTAAGCTATCTCCGTGCAGTTAGTGCTGTAAAGCACGCCCTAATTTCGTATCTTTGATATATGTGTTTTGTTTATTATTGTCAGTGTTGCCGACTATGCCAAGCATCAACTGAACGAGCACTTGTGTGTTTTGTACCTCGAAATAAACATATTGGTTTAAACTTTGTTTTAAAAAGAATACCATTCATTTTTAATACCAACCTATGCGGCCTCTAGTAGTTACAGGTTTATCTAACACAACATCATTCGGAACACCTCGTCCATTGTTATCGAAAACAACTTAGGATGTATGCCTGTACATCAGTTGAAGTAGTTCGTAATTGTCTTAATTATATTATTGATTAAATGTATTGTTTAAATTAATTGCCAGTGAAGTGTTTCATTGCAAACATAATTAAGATTCCAAAGAGTTAAGTCATAAAGTTTAACTGCTAAATAAAATTACTACGCGATCTACTTGCAGCGGACTTAAATGTACCGCTTTTTGAGTATTTTAACCGTCCAAATACATCCGAGGTTGTTTTCGATGAAAATGGCCGAGGAGCTTCGAATGACACAACATAACATTTAAAGCCTTTGGGAGTCACGTTAAGTGTGTCTGTGACTCTAAGTGGGTTTGATTGGGTATGCAACAAAAGATTGCGTACAGTATAATGAAATCGACATGCTTTAAAGATAATTTAACCTGGTAAATGGTATTGTATTAATATTGTCGTTCAATAATTTAAGTTCGCTTCTGCAATCACTTTACAGTAAACTTGTTCAATTTACACAAGCAAAACATGATGCATAGCATCAAGTCGGCGCGATAAATATAAATGCATATAGATTACCAAAACAAGTTGTTATTTATATTAAATATACATGTGCTCGAAAGGCACATTAATTGCTGATTTTACTGTAATAATTGTTTTGTTTTATTTGTGTGAAGACCCTTTACTGATACAAGTAAATTCAACGAGGAATTAAAAAGATTATACTTAATGAGGGAACAATATGAATTTGTTTTTAATGGCATTTGAAGAGCAAACAATTACGCTTAATGCTAGTTTTTCAAAACTCCATTTGTCGCTGCTGGCCAAGGGGAGACTACTGCGTTGGAGATGGGAAACTTATACGAAATTGTTATGGCACCGTGTAACCTTCATCTATTCGGGGAAAGTTGGTATTAAAAATCAGTATCCAATGCCGTTATGATTTAAGAAATCATTTTCAATTAAAGTATACATTTTTCTTTAAACACACCGTACATCACATTAAATAGTTCAACGTGGACACTATCAAAAGCGTTCTTCATGAACTGGTCCCTAAGTTAAAGCATCATTTTGGAAACCGACTCCTTGGGCGCAAGTAGTATTTACTTGGCTTAAAAAGTGGTTTTACCACATACAACATACAACGATTTGAGTGATTGCATAAGGGTATCGTTTATGTGCAATATTATTGTTCCAGTAATGTAAAACTGCTTTTAAATTTCCAATGAATTCTTACTTATAAGTATTCCATGACCGTGTTAATGCGGTTACCATACAGTTACCGATAACGACGTTCTGAATGTTCTATAATGTTTATTTCTTGTAGTTTTCTTTCACTTTTTGAGTGTTTTTAGGCCTTGCTCAATGCGCCTTTAAACAGGATCTTGGTTACACTTAGGGCTACTGGGCTTGCCCACCAAATAGTTCCGAGTGGGTTACCCTTTTTTCGTGTCGATTCCTGTTTATATTTCTGTTCCTGTAAACCGTTTCAAGTTATATAATACGTGTTAATGCCATTATGTTAACAACAAAATGATTGAAAAACATTTAAATCTAATTTGAGTCCTTATGCTATAATTTATCCCTTTATTATTAAAGTTCACGTACGCTTTATATTTCGTACTGTAACCTTGCACACACTTATTCTTGATTGTTGGTATGCGCGTACTAATGTGCAAAATATCACGGTGAGCTTAAAGCACATAAAGGGCCTTCCATTGGGATGAGCCATTGGAAGGACCAAAATATAAAATGTTAAAAACCAACCGGGTTTATGTTTTGACGATTTGCTACTGCGCTTGTTTCTGTATTTTTTGCATAAATAATGAAGCTCAGTATTTAGCAAGAACAATAGATTTAAAAGTTGTTAAATTTGTAGCTGTAATTAGGAGTTGAGCAAACTTCCAGAAGGAATATTTTATTAAATTTCATAAAAAAAACACAACTTTTCTATGTCACTGGAAATGTCTTTATACAACATGAGTATGTCTTTTGGTCAAAATAGCCATTGTACCCAATCTAAAAATGTCTTATGGGTTGGTATTGATTGGGGATATTTTAAGAAACAATTTGCAATTTCGTAGGTTAAACCAGAAAATCAAATTCACTATTTGTTATAATGTTATTGAATACCTTTTGAATTTAAAAGATATCCTCAAAATATTTCATACATTGCAAATTGGGTAGTCTCTGTCATTTTAACACAAACACATGGTCATATAGTTGACAGACTTTTCCGAATAAAATACATATGCTTTTTGGTCCAAACTCTGATAAAATTCCTCTTTCGTTAATATGTATCGAATGTTTATTAACTCAGCCAAAGCCACAAAGGATGCTTGTTTTATCATCTGAAAATAATGTGCATGAAAACTGAATAAAACATTTGAAATTTTAATGTTTGGTCATCCCCACATTTGCATTGTGGAAGGCCTTAAAAGATGACATGTTATTCAACAATCACATAAATTGCGACCTATACCATTCAACGTCATCTGCGCGGTTGTTTTAATCAAATATACAAAAACTTATCAGAGCAATTCAATAAACGTTTAATGACTTTCCTTCTAATGTAATAAACGTTTTCATGACGGATTCCTGTAGAAAGCCTTTCCAATCATATTAAATGGTTTATTTTCTAGGAACAGCGAGCGAGTTCAATATCTATGACCGATCTTGTTAGCAAGTCTGGTATTAAGCATTTCAAAATATTTATATTTTCCTTCTCCATGAAGTGATTTATTCAGAGTAAATATGTGTGAATAAATAAATCAATTGGCTAACAGAAGCAAGGAAATATGTGTTAAGATATACCGAGCATTCGTTAATCTCAGAGGAGTGGATGTACATGCTCAATCGGCAAATCAAAACCACTGAGTATTGCAAGGTTAATTTCAGAATCAAACTATTGAATTAACGACTCGACTTTCGACAGAGTGTAACACATTAGCCCAAGTAACCATCATTTTACACAGAAAGTTGTTCAAAAATGGATTGTGAACTTAAAAAATTATCATCGTTACATTCGGATAAATCGTACTAGCCACAAAGATCAGCGGAAACAAAATGAAGAATTCAACGAATATCATCAGATCTTTGCTCCAATATGACATCAAACTCATTTCCCCCGACGTCATCGGTGATGTCAACCAATCGTTAACAAGCATTGTTTTATCCAACACAACAGAGAGCGTAATGAATGGTACCACAGGATTTGACGAACTTCCTGGACAACTAGGATTTTTCATGACAAATATAAGGCTCATCAAAGCTGTTATATTATGTGTAGTTGTTGTGATACTTATACTTACAACATGCAGATTTGTGTTCAAGAGTTTCGCAAATTACTTGGATGGGGGCAGGAAATAATAATAATGGACTACTTTTGCATAGATTTTCCACAGTTGTTTTTGACATCTCGATGGATTACTTGTTCGTACGGAGTTTTATTCGTTAGTTTAGTCCAAGTTGATAGACTACTGCTTGTTTAATTCTAGAGATCATTTTTTTGTCAAAGGATTACTTTTCTCTCTGGACAGTTTAGTTTTGGTGAATGGTAATTTTTTCGACAGTATTTTATTATATTAAGCAGTTTGTATATGGTAAATGAATAGTTGTTTTCTTAATCAACAATATGTTTCTGTATCCATATATTTTGTATGTTTAAAAGTACACGTCCAAAAATGTTATACACACCAAATGATATAATTTGCAACATTCCATATGTTTTATTACGTCAAATTATCAATATATCAATATGTTATAATTGGGCTACAAAGCGCAAACCAAACAGAGGATATTTTGTTATTCCCTTCCACCTGTTATGTGTTTTTCATGTAAAGAAATAATGATTGTTGTAGGTTGTATTTAACTAATATTGTTATGTTTAATCAATCATGTTTCGGATATTAGCAAAATATATGCCCGATGCGATTTTAAAACAAAATCTGGCGGCTATACGGGATACAAACGGCAGACAACAAATGACATCTGTTCACCCTTTAACCTGTAACGATGAAGTGTTTAATTACATGTTAATAAATTAAGAGTGTTGAATACAGTTCTTATTTGTATACTTGTGAATGTTAACTGTCATCAGCCGCATAATTCCTAGATGAACCATCAAACAAATGCTAGTAGTCATCATTAAGGTTTCAGTGGTGATTTTCGGCCAATAATATTCAGTTTTTGGTTTATCTTCTACCACAGAGAGTCATATAATAGTATCGATAAAACACAACAATGATATCCCATTCCTGTCAAAACAGGCATGAGGCATACTTTCTGTGGCTTATTTATTCAGAATCCCATGACAACGCACTTCTATTTTTAATCTACTGATACATCTACGAAATTTGACATGACACCACAGTGATAAAAAATTATTCCGTCGTTCCAATATGAGTTAGCATTTAATTCGATTTTCTTGATATTTAAAGCGTATTGGGGCAATTCTAACCATTTTATGAAGCTCTGAACATAATTGATTTCAATTGTAATAAAATAAACAGTTAAAACACATAGTATGATATATTAAATACGATTATGAATTGTTCTTTGTAAGAGATAAAAAATGAAGAACAATCAATCTAATAAAACAAATTGTGCTATCGTTTTTTATGGCATTCCAAATTTGACTTACTGCAACCGTAGACAGCATTAACATACGAACAGATGCAATCAATTCTTAAATAATTATGACTATGTACATAGTGTACAGGCTTTAAGATTGGCAGTGAAAACATTATATTTTGTTTTAAAGGTCCTCGCGAATGTTTCGACCCCCTTTTTTTGTCGGTAATACATATATGTAAACTGTAATATTACACTTATTTTACTTCTCAAAACCTGAATCAAAGACAAATATGAATAAAGATATAAACAACTGGTTGTAGTGGGAAGCGAACCCATGCCGGTACAGTCAAAAAGAAGAAGAAAACGGTATCAGAAACACCTGCACACAAGGCGTCATACAAAGCTGACGGATGATAGACCTTTTTTTGAAAACATTCGTAGTTTCATATTATATTGTAAATCAACCAATCACGATAAAGCCTTTTACTAAATCACAACTGTAACGCTTTTCAAAATGAGGATATATTGATCATATATCACAATTTGTTGAAGGGTTCTAGACGTCAATATCTTAGTTGTTACACTCCAAATAACTTACCACACTCCTTCCTTAAGTGGCCATGTTATTGCATGATACAACATGATAAGCTTGTAGTAAAACGTTCATTTAAGTTAACTAAGTACTTTATTATTAAATTAAATACAAATGGTTAGGAAATGCTTCGTATCGTAAATACAATAAAAACTAAACGGAAAATCCTCGGAGTAAAACCAAACAAATCCCTGTTTAGCAACACAATGTCAAGCCCTATTGACCCTGAATGAGAGACGCAATTGTAAAAACACAACAAACTAACCACACACTCATCAAAATAGCCTTATCAATAATTGATAAGATTACCGCCATTGAACGGTCAGTGAAACACGATTACTGGATTGCAAGCTCATGTCGCTCTGCGCTCAAATAAGTTGTGCCTTACTACATCGTTGAATCGATGAATTCGACCACTGGCATACGACAGCAGACTATGATGATATTTTTATGCAAAAGGCGCCGTAATGATTCATAATCTGATTGTCTGATCCGCATTGACATCGCATGCTTGAGAACAGTGAGCATGCATGGTAGTTTGATCTGGACATGTGCTTTACGGGCATTTAAATTATTAGATTTTCTGGTGGCATCAACTGAATGAAGTTATAAAAAGTTCATATCAAAATTAAGAAAAAAATAATATCTACTATATAAGTACTGGCAAAGCAATACAAACAATACAGTCTGTATGCTATATACAAAACTGTATATTATACATGTTAGGCCCATTGTTCAGAACTTTGATAAAACTAGCAAAGTAATTAACGAAATATGTTCATCTAAACAGCTGTCCTCAATTACGTTAGAGTGTGAACGTCAACAAAGTTGTAAACAACCGGTGAATTCTTTGACAAAGTAATGGTGTTGTTACTTCTAAGGTGACAACGATTAAAGCTTCATCTGTATGAATGTATGTCTAAAATAAAGATAAATCACATTTAAAATATTCATTCTAGTACAAACTGAACAATCGAATTTCAAAAGGAAGTTATAAATTTTATAATCTGTTCTACACAAGCATCCAAAACGATTTCGCAATGGTAATTGGATTGCAACATTTGAACTGGAATCGAAACATTAAATCCTGGAAATTAGGTTGACAATCAGCAAGGTATGATAAAGTAACAGAACATGAAACAATAAGCAATACACTATTCATAACCTGATTACTTGTAAATGCTGAGTAAAGCTTGAAAACCAAATCGGACAGTCTACTCAACATGAACATCAGAAACTATTTAATTAATCAGTTTGCATTATTGTATTTAAGACTTTTCAAACAGCAGATACGCATAAGTAAAACGCATTTGTTTTGTTTTCATTCCGTTAAGTGAAGAGAGATTAAATGTCACATTGTTAAACTTTTTTCTCTAAAGATATTATAGTAAGGCAAAAACATTCAGCTTTACTATTTCATATTCCATTGGAACTCTTGTTCCTAACCAGGACCGTTGCCAAAACAACATCTCAGATTCTTTTAAGCAGAAGTGTAATAGTTTCCTGAACGCGTTTCTAACATGTTCTGTATTAAATCAATATATTTAAAAACACATCTAAATTATTCTTAATTACCAATACAGGCATGTGGTCTAGGCTGCTTTCAAAAAATATGTAGTAAAACGCGGACTGGGTTCATAAGTGTGGATGTCTGTGCATATTTCAGCATGTGAACCTTGCAAAATCAATAAAACTGCCTCGTTATTTGTTCATGGTTATAACAAATGTCAACCAAAACGTCCACGGTACACAACAAAGCATAGCATGGAAGAGTATCCTGGGGTATCAGACGATGGCCAAATTTAGGTTTTCATTAACTCGGTTTTTGGTTAAATAATGTAAAGGTATTTTTATTTTTAACCACGACTAGTTTTGCATATGGAGTATTTGAAAGGCGAATAATGAAATATTATCAGATTTGTATGATCCATAGTATTTGATAAACTCTATGCAAAAGTGTTGCAACTTCCGGTTGAATATGGTCCTTCACAAGATATCAATTAAGGATGGGATATCAGCCTTGATAAAACCTTAGTAGTATTTGTTTAATTGATCACTGTTCTTATGAAAGTTTTTCATTCAGATTTTATGAATTGATAACAGTATATTTATATTATTAACAAACAGATATTGGATTACCATTTTTTGACGCAAAGGGAAGAACACTTATATAATTAAATATTGCAGTTATCGTAAGTCGCCATCAGAATTTTTTATATAATTCAGAACTATGGGTATTTTCCATCATATGCTAAAAGACGGGTTTTAACGTGTTATATTCGTATATGAACGGTAGTCGGCAAAAATGATTTAGACATTAGAACAATTACTTCCCAATTTGTCTGCACAGAACTGTGATCTATTCGCCGTTAGATCACCGAATGTTAATGATCTATATCCCATTTCAATGTTTTGAAATAACATAAACAGCCATAAAATAGAGACTGCATAATCCAGTCTTTAGTTTATATTTTGTAATGTGAAACTAAACAATATTTATGGACCGTTACGATGACCAGTTACATCGAATATCTTCTTACCAGAAAGCGGTCAATTTATGTTCTAGTCTTTTCGTCTTGTAAATGGTAGCTCAATGTTTAACGGGAATAGATGCACATACAACAAACAAGAAATGTTTAGCAGTAGTTAAGGTATATGTATATTGTTTTTACATGCGTTAACTATGTTACTATGTGTTATGCTTACGGATTATTTCTTAAACTGATGTTTACAAAATAATTTTATAATGAGCAAAATAAAAATCTTGTATATCCTGTAAATCAGAAACGCTGATCATCAGCCACATTAATAACCAATATTATGTATCATCACGAATAGTTTGATCACAAGCCACCTAAATAACCATCAATATATATCATCACGGGCAGTTTGAACACAAGCAACCTAAATAACCATCGATATATAATCACGTGTAGTTTAAACACAAGCCACCTAAATAACCATCGATATATAATCACGGGTAGTTTAAACACAATATTTATGTAAAAAGCTACAGAAACAAGCTCAGTAGCAAATCGTTTAAACATAGACCCGGTTTAGTAGCACTGGGTAAACGCCAAAAACATAGAACATAAAATCACAAACAAGAAACACAGAAGAACAGCACAAAACTCCACAAACAGCACTGTGCATACATATTATATATAAAAACTAGGTATGTTTATCAAGAATTGTTAGGTACAGCCTTGGAACGGTCAGTAAAATGTAAATTTACCGGGGGTTAAAACCAGTTTATGTGCACAAACCTCACTCTTATCCCAACAATCCTTAATAAAGATAAAACGCAAAAGGTAAATCTTATCAAAGTATGTATTAACTTGAGGACACTTATCAATAAAACAAATACTAATAAACGTATGGGTAAACCCCAAGTACTTCTATGATTAGATATCCCAACTCTATCTGCAGACGGAGGGATACAATTCAGAGCACCTAATGCAAAACCTTTTTAAGATACGATGCAGTCATTGTTTGAAACTATAAACATCCCACACAGTCTGCCTTATAAAATAAAAGGTTTAAAACTGTGGGATCATAGAGTTTCATAATAGAAAGCATCATTGTACTAAAACTTGGAACAAAAAAGGGAATTATTAAAAATGAAAGCGGCCTGTATTAGCTAATCTTTCCTTCCAAATGCTTTGAAAATGTAAAATATTTGAAGAAAATGCCATGTCCCATGCCAAAACACTCCGAGTCAGCCAGAAATGTGTTCGCCAAATACGGTTTTAAAGATAACATGAATTAGTACAATCTTCATTAAAACTCATGGGACTGAAAGCTTTTGTTATGAAAGGATGCTATATTCAACCCTATATTTTGTTTCAGGTATTCATCTTAAAAAACTAAAAGGCAAGTGCTCTTTTAAATATTGCCTTTATATCCACGGTTTCAATAAAATCCAAGTAATTCATTAAGTCTATCTGCCAAACTACCTGATGGAAACATTTTAATTTTACAAATTATCTTTAAAACATCCCCATAAAAATCGTAATGAGCAATACTATTAGCACTCAGCGATTTAATACTACTATTGTACTTTGATATGAGATTATAATGACCATTTACAAATTTTGAGAAAGTTTTCCTTAATTTATAATATCTGAAACCCTGTTTTAGAAGTTTTTGCGTGATAATTATACTGCGAGAGCTGATTTTTTTTACATCTGTACATATTCTAGCAAATCTTATCAATTGTGCAATAAAAACACCACATGATGGTGAACTAGGAACATCACCATCTAAAGAGTTGTAATTTATTATTTTAAAAATTAAAATCATCACGTTTATCATAAAGATTGATACTCAATATAAAAAAATTATCTTCTTTTACTTCGAGTTGCAGATCTAAATAGGATGCTTTTAAAACGGATGTAATATATTTATTAAGTTGCAGTTGTGAAGAGTATATCGAATGAATGTTATCTGTAAACACAGGATTATCTAAACTTATAATATCATCAATATGTCTAAAAGTCCTATTACATTTATCAACAAGAGCTAGATCTCCAGACTTTGATAATTTTAACATATATTCACTTTCATAGCAGTATAAAAAGAGGTCTGCAAGTGCATCATTGGCACCCATTGGAATTCCAATCGTTTGCTTAAATAAACATTTACCGAATTTAAGAAAAGAATTATTGAGTACAAAATTTAAAACTTCAATGACATCTGTGCATGTCGAATAAAGATATTTATCTGAGCGATCATTAGTGAAAAAAGCTTTTCTAACATTAACTGCCATGAAGGTAGTTTTTTCCCTCGCAAAAGTTTTTTCGATAGGAGGAGTCAACTTGTTTGTAACTAAAAACTGTAGAATAGATGTATAGAGCGTTGAAAAATCATAAGTTTTAAGCACTGAGACCTTATACCGTCTATTTTCAAAATCATTAACTAAATCTAAAGAATTATAGATAGACCAAAAGAGATTAATACCAGAATTTTCATAAACTTTATTACAGTATTTTTTCACATGAAACTTTAAAGCAGTTAAGCAGGATGTTAATAATTGAAACTTGTTTAGTAGAACAAGAAATGGAATTAACAATAAATCGTAATTTATATGGATTTTTATGCATTTTAGGCAACCAGTGTATAGTAGGAATGTTTTTATGATTATCATTTAAAATAACTTGAAATTTAGCATTAGAATCAATATGATTTTTAAAAACACTTTCTTCATCGAGTTGGCTAAAAATGTAAGTATTTACATAATAAAAACGTCAAACTATGATTACACTATTAGCTGCTGGTAAAAATACAAGTTTTTATGTAGATATTTGATATTCATGATCAGCTTTGGAGTTATCGAAATAGTCTTTGGGGGAAGGGCGAATGGATTATTGTTGAAAAACTCTATTTTCTTATCTATTAGGTACATAGAAAATGTCTTCGGCTCACCCGATAAATTCCTCCGCCTTGCCAGATAAACTTCCTCCATCCACGGCACTAACCTAGTATTCTATTTATCCTGTTACTTTGTTTATTAAACACGATAAATCACCTTTAACACGTACCTTTAAAAAGGGGGGACAACTGTTTTTCCCCGATTGACATAGCCAGAATATACATGCAGTGTTTAAATACGCCCAAACAAAATAGTTTTTAAAACTGTTTATAAATTTAGAACAACATGGATATAGGGTAATAAAAGGCAATTTAATATGTTTTTATGTATTTAAAAGAGAACAAGTTTTAAAGTACATAAACATGGAACAAACAATAAACAAGTTTATCTAATCTCATAACAATTATTCTGCAAGTCACAGGTCACGGCTGTCAAGAGTGTGTGATTGTGAAAATCGCCTTGTGGTATAAAATGGAATTAATTCATGTTGATATTAAAGTGCTGGATGTTTAAAACTGCTCCGGTGAACAAAAAATTCATTTGTGTGTTAAGCGAGATGTTGTCATTAACGACATAAATGGAATTAACGGTCCTTGAACAGGGCGGCTGCACATTTTCCAGCATTTGCGGGAGGCGTGGGTGGGGTAAGTAAAGATTTTCTTGACGATTTTCTTTGTCAATGACATTGCCAAGCTGACTGATAGAACTTTCTGGACCAGTGATTGTGGATGTGGGTTGTTGGCGGACTTTAGATAATATTCTTGAGCATTGTTGGTGTTTTTCCTCAGACATTTCAGAATAATTCATGACAGATTGAATGTTTTTATGGCCACTAATCTGCATTATATCTGTTGGGGCAATTCCAGAGTCTCTTAGTTTTTTAACGAGGTGTTTTCTTGTCGAGTGGTTTTTTATCCTTTTGTTGCTGTCAAGACCACCATCACTAGCCATTTTCTTCAGAAGTCCTCCAGGCTTCTTTTCTCCCAATTTCATTTTCACAAACCATTTTTCATGGTCATAAACATGTGATTGTGAGGAGGTTCTCGGCGCTATGTAAAAAGGGTCATCCGAGGTGCAAAAATCAGTTGGTCTTTGCACTGCTTACTGCTTGTAAGCATGAACCGGACAGCGTTCTATGTCCTCTGGCATTGCAAACATTTTTGGCGTAACATCCCGTACATCTTTTATGTTTGACCCTGTTCGCGTTTTTGTCTGGCGCTCATTCAGCGCCAGGTATGCAAGTCCACTGGATGATGTTTTAAGCTCGACATCACCCCATCTGCAAAAGAATAGATTATCATTCATATGTCAGTATCAAAAAATTGAAGTTTGCTGCATTTTTATTGAGTTTTTTAGATTTTTAGATAAGAGGATGCTTAAATGTTCTATACAAACACAACAAAATTTATGTTCATGCACTATTTTAATAGCTTACACGGCAACACAAGACAAATGAAATGAACTATTAAGAAGATAAAAAAAAATCTTAATTGTGTAAGAAATGGCCCTTGTAGTTTAATTGGCAAAACACCTCATGTTAAATCAGTTCTTGAGGCACTGAGGAGTTCTGAGTTTGACTCTCAGCAAGGGCCTTAGTAACCGTACAAATTTATTATCATTTTTAACTCAAACTCAATTTTTTATAATCTTTTATTTGTCATATTGTGCGTTTCACGATTCTACTTTTAAGTATTTAAGCAAAACATTAACTCTAAAATCTCATTTAAATTTCTTTCCCACCTCAAATCATGGTTTTATTTCGTTCCACGTAGCCCAAACTGGATACACTTGTTGATCCATACTGTGTTGAGGAGTGATGCTGCACTGCTTGGGCCGAGGATCTTTTTTTCATAAAGCATATTTATTTCTTCGTCAGTGATTGGACTTGCTTTTAAGGGCTTGTTTCCCTTTCCCAACCTTTTTAAGGATTTTGTTTTGACCCTTAGTGCATCTCTTGTGAGTTGGAATGCATTTGTTTGCTCTGCGATAAGGCGAAATGGATATTTGTGCCTCTTCAGCTTTCTGTCAAGACTGGAGACAATGCTGCGGATAGATGTAGGCTCATACTCGGCACCGTCAGCTTTACGAACTGATAAGATTTAGTTTGCCACATACTCATCCAACAGATCTGGCTCAATCTGATATATTGCCTTTTTCTCACCTTTATTGAGTAAAAAGCGTTCAAATTTTTGGACAGCTGAAAGTGTTTTTTTCATTGTGTTTTTGTTTTCTTCATCTTCAATCAGCTTTCTTACATCATCGCTGGTCAGTTCGACAAATTCAGGGCAGGGCTGGCCTGTTGTACTGCTAGGTTCAGCAGACTGCATGGAAACAGTGTTAACAATTGAATTTTCAGGAGGTATCAATTTTAGAAATGTCAAAGCCATTTATTTCGTTAAACTCTTTGTTTGAGATTTCCTTAATTAATTGTTTTTTTTTTTTTTCGAATTGGAGCTAGTGGTGGGCTAATTTTCAACAAGTCATCCCATATGACATCAAATGTTCCTTGGCTGAGTTCTTCCATTTCTTTGAAACAGCCGACAGCTGATCGTGATGATGCAACAGCTTGTTTACAAACATTCATGTATTCAGTGACAAATATTGAAGCAAAACGGCCCTTTCTTAAAACGGGTTTAATACTGAAGGATGTATTGAGTTAGAGAAATAAATTTATAACAAACTCATGAATCGTTATATAAAGTAGGTCATGTTTATTATTTAATTTAGTTAATATACATGAAAAAAGTAGTCCGTATTTCGCGGTCACGTGACCAACTGACTGTAGATAAACATCAAGTGGTCTACTAACCTAATAAACTAAAGTTTACACGGCACCTTGTTATTGGATCGATTTGTATGCTAGTGACAGGATAAAGTATTTTATTCATCCTCGGCAATAAGGCATTTGGTTCGACCCCTTCTCCTTTGCAACAACTTTTACTATATTTGGATAAAGTGTTTGTCAATTCTAATTTACATGTATGGCAATTAATTTCAGATGCTATCCGGTATTTAGGACCTTTGTTTAGCAGTTTTCATAGAAGATTATTTTTAATAAAAGAAAAATCTCCTGTGACAATATGTCCAACAGGGTCGTAGCGGTACATGGAGTCAATACAAACTCAAGAAGAAGGTGTATTTGCGGAAATGTCATCTTCTGATACCACCTAAATAACCATCAATATATAATCACGGGTAGTTTAAACACAAGCCACCTAAATAACCATCAATATATAATCACGGGTAGTTTAAACACAAGCCACCTAAATAACCATCAATATATAATCACGGGTAGTTTAAACACATGCCACCTAAATAACCATCAATATATAATCACGGGTAGTTTAAACACATGCCACCTAAATAACCATCAATATATAATCACGGGTAGTTTTAACACAAGCCACCTAAATAACCATCAATATATAATCACGGGTAGTTTAAACACAAGCCACCTAAATAACCATCAATATATAATCACGGGTAGTTTAAACACAAGCCACCTAAATAACCATCAATATATAATCACGGGTAGTTTAAACACATGCCACCTAAATAACCATCAATATATAATCACGGGTAGTTTAAACACATGCCACCTAAATAACCATCAATATATAATCACGGGTAGTTTAAACACATGCCACCTAAATAACCATCAATATATAATCACGGGTAGTTTAAACACATGCCACCTAAATAACCATCAATATATAATCACGGGTAGTTTAAACACAAGTCACCTAAATAACCATCAATATATAATCACGGGTAGTTTAAACACAAGCCACCTAAATAACCATCAATATATAATCACGGGTAGTTTAAACACAAGCCACCTAAATAACCATCAATATATAATCACGGGTAGTTTAAACACAAGCCACCTAAATAACCATCAATATATAATCACGGGTAGTTTAAACACAAGCCACCTAAATAACCATCAATATATAATCACGGGTAGTTTAAACACAAGCCACCTAAATAACCATCAACTACAATCACGGGTAGTTTGAACACATGCCACCTAAATAACCATCAATATATAATCACGGGTAGTTTAAACACAAGCCACCTAAATAACCATTAATATATAATCACGGGTAGTTTGAACACATGCCACCTAAATAACCATTAATATATAATCACGGGTAGTTTAAACACATGCCACCTAAATAACCATCAACTACAATCACGGGTAGTTTGAACACAAGCCACCTAAATAACCATCAATATATAATCACGGGTAGTTTAAACACATGCCACCTAAATAACCATCAACTACAATCACGGATAGTTTGAACACAAGCCACCTAAATAACCATCAACTACAATCACGGGTAGTTTGAACACAAGCCACCTAAATAACCATCAACTACAATCACGGGTAGTTTGAACACAAGCCACCTAAATAACCATCAACTACAATCACGGGTAGTTTGAACACATGTCACCTAAATAACCATTAATATATAATCACGGGTAGTTTAAACACATGCCACCTAAATAACCATCAACTACAATCACGGGTAGTTTGAACACATGCCACCTAAATAACCATCAATATATAATCACGGGTAGTTTAAACACAAGCCACCTAAATAACCATCAACTACAATCACGGATAGTTTGAACACAAGCCACCTAAATAACCATCAACTACAATCACGGGTAGTTTGAACACAAGCCACCTAAATAACCATCAACTACAATCACGGGTAGTTTGAACACAAGCCACCTAAATAACCATCAACTACAATCACGGGTAGTTTGAACACAAGCCACCTAAATAACCATCAACTACAATCACGGGTAGTTTGAACACATGTCACCTAAATAACCATCAACTACAATCACGGGTAGTTTGAACACATGCCACCTAAATAACCATCAACTACAATCACGGGTAGTTTGAACACATGCCACCTAAATAACCATCAACTACAATCACGGGTAGTTTGAACACATGTCACCTAAATAACCATCAACTACAATCACGGATAGTTTGAACACAAGCCACCAAAATAACCATCAACTACAATCACGGGTAGTTTGAACACATGCCACCTAAATAACCATCAACTACAATCACGGGTAGTTTGAACACATGCCACCTAAATAACCATCAACTACAATCACGGATAGTTTGAACACATGCCACCTAAATAACCATCAACTACAATCACGGGTAGTTTGAACACATGCCACCTAAATAACCATCAACTACAATCACGGGTAGTTTGAACACAAGCCACCTAAATAACCATCAACTACAATCACGGGTAGTTTGAACACAAGCCACCTAAATAACCATCAACTACAATCACGGGTAGTTTGAACACATGCCACCTAAATAACCATCAACTACAATCACGGGTAGTTTGAACACATGCCACCTAAATAACCATCAACTACAATCACGGATAGTTTGAACACAAGCCACCTAAATAACCATCAACTACAATCACGGATAGTTTGAACACAAGCCACCTAAATAACCATCAACTACAATCACGGATAGTTTGAACACATGCCACCTAAATAACCATCAACTACAATCACGGGTAGTTTGAACACATGCCACCTAAATAACCATCAACTACAATCACGGGTAGTTTGAACACAAGCCACCTAAATAACCATCAACTACAATCACGGGTAGTTTGAACACATGCCACCTAAATAACCATCAACTACAATCACGGGTAGTTTGAACACAAGCCACCTAAATAACCATCAACTACAATCACGGGTAGTTTGAACACATGCCACCTAAATAACCATCAACTACAATCACGGGTAGTTTGAACACATGCCACCTAAATAACCATCAACTACAATCACGGGTAGTTTGAACACATGCCACCTAAATAACCATCAACTACAATCACGGGTAGTTTGAACACATGTCACCTAAATAACCATCAACTACAATCACGGGTAGTTTGAACACATGCCACCTAAATAACCATCAACTACAATAACGGGTAGTTTGAACACATGTCACCTAAATAACCATCAACTACAATCACGGGTAGTTTGAACACATGCCACCTAAATAACCATCAACTACAATCACGGGTAGTTTGAACACATGCCACCTAAATAACCATCAACTACAATCACGGGTAGTTTGAACACATGCCACCTAAATAACCATCAACTACAATCACGGGTAGTTTGAACACATGCCACCTAAATAACCATCAACTACAATCACGGGTAGTTTGAACACATGCCACCTAAATAACCATCAACTACAATCACGGGTAGTTTGAACACAAGCCACCTAAATAACCATCAACAACAATCACGGGTAGTTTGAACACAAGCCACCTAAATAACCATCAACTACAATCACGGGTAGTTTGAACACAAGCCACCTAAATAACCATCAACTACAATCACGGGTAGTTTGAACACAAGCCACGTAAATAACCATCAACTACAATCACGGGTAGTTTGAACACAAGCCACTAAATAACCATCAACTACAATCACGGGTAGTTTGAACACATGCCACCTAAATAACCATCAACTACAATCACGGGTAGTTTGAACACATGCCACCTAATAACCATCAACTACAATCACGGGTAGTTTGAACACATGCCACCTAAATAACCATCAACTACAATCACGGTAGTTTGAACACATGCCACCTAAATAACCATCAACTACAATCACGGGTAGTTTGAACACATGCCACCTAAATAACCATCAACTACAATCACGGGTAGTTTGAACACATGCCACCTAAATAACCATCAACTACAATCACGGGTAGTTTGAACACATGCCACCTAAATAACCATCAACTACAATCACGGGTAGTTTGAACACATGTCACCTAAATAACCATCAACTACAATCACGGGTAGTTTGAACACATGCCACCTAAATAACCATCAACTACAATCACGGGTAGTTTGAACACATGCCACCTAAATAACCATCAACTACAATCACGGGTAGTTTGAACACATGTCACCTAAATAACCATCAACTACAATCACGGGTAGTTTGAACACAGCCACCTAAATAACCATCAACTACAATCACGGGTAGTTTGAACACAGTCACCTAAATAACCATCAACTACAATCACGGGTAGTTTGAACACAAGCCACCTAAATAACCATCAACTACAATCACGGGTAGTTTGAACACAAGCCACCTAAATAACCATCAACTACAATCACGGGTAGTTTAAACACAGCCACCTAAATAACCATCAACTACAATCACGGGTAGTTTGAACACAGCCACCTAAATAACCATCAACTACAATCACGGTAGTTTGAACACATGCACCTAAATAACCATCAACTACAATCACGGGTAGTTTGAACACAATGCCACCTAAATAACCATCAACTACAATCACGGGTAGTTTGAACACATGCCACCTAAATAACCATCAACTACAATCACGGGTAGTTTGAACACATGCCACCTAAATAACCATCAACTACAATCACGGGTAGTTTGAACACATGCCACCTAAATAACCATCAACTACAATCACGGGTAGTTTGAACACATGCCACCTAAATAACCATCAACTACAATCACGGGTAGTTTGAACACATGCCACCTAAATAACCATCAACTACAATCACGGTAGTTTGAACACATGCCACCTAAATAACCATCAACTACAATCACGGGTAGTTTGAACACATGCCACCTAAATAACCATCACTACAATCACGGGTAGTTTGAACACATGCCACCTAAATAACCATCAACTACAATCACGGTAGTTTGAACACAGCCACCTAAAAACCATCAACTACAATCACGGTAGTTTGAACACATGCCACCTAAATAACCATCAACTACAATCACGGGTAGTTTGAACACATGCCACCTAAATAACCATCAACTACAATCACGGGTAGTTTGAACACATGCCACCTAAATAACCATCAACTACAATCACGGGTAGTTTGAACACATGCCACCTAAATAACCATCAACTACCATCACGGGTAGTTTGAACACAAGCCACCTAAATAACCATCAACTACAATCACGGGTAGTTTGAACACAATGTCACCTAAATAACCATCAACTACAATCACGGGTAGTTTGAACACAAGCCACCTAAATAACCATCAACTACAATCACGGGTAGTTTGAACACAAGCCACCTAAATAACCATCAACTACAATCACGGGTAGTTTGAACACATGTCACCTAAATAACCATCAACTACAATCACGGGTAGTTTGAACACAAGCCACCTAAATAACCATCAACTACAATCACGGGTAGTTTGAACACATGCCACCTAAATAACCATCAACTACAATCACGGGTAGTTTGAACACATGCCACCTAAATAACCATCAACTACAATCACGGGTAGTTTGAACACATGCCACCTAAATAACCATCAACTACAATCACGGGTAGTTTGAACACATGTCACCTAAATAACCATCAACTACAATCACGGGTAGTTTGAACACATGCCACCTAAATAACCATCAACTACAATCACGGGTAGTTTGAACACATGTCACCTAAATAACCATCAACTACAATCACGGGTAGTTTGAACACATGCCACCTACATAACCATCAACTACAATCACGGGTAGTTTGAACACATGCCACCTAAATAACCATCAACTACAATCACGGGTAGTTTGAACACATGCCACCTAAATAACCATCAACTACAATCACGGGTAGTTTGAACACATGCCACCTAAATAACCATCAACTACAATCACGGGTAGTTTGAACACATGTCACCTAAATAACCATCAACTACAATCACGGGTAGTTTGAACACATGCCACCTAAATAACCATCAACTACAATCACGGGTAGTTTGAACACATGCCACCTAAATAACCATCAACTACAATCACGGGTAGTTTGAACACAAGCCACCTAAATACCCATCAACTACAATCACGGGTAGTTTGAACACATGCCACCTAAATAACCATCAACTACAATCACGGGTAGTTTGAACACAAGCCACCTAAATAACCATCAACTACAATCACGGGTAGTTTGAACACATGCCACCTAAATAACCATCAACTACAATCACGGGTAGTTTGAACACATGCCACCTAAATAACCATCAACTACAATCACGGGTAGTTTGAACACATGCCACCTAAATAACCATCAACTACAATCACGGGTAGTTTGAACACATGCCACCTAAATAACCATCAACTACAATCACGGGTAGTTTGAACACATGCCACCTAAATAACCATCAACTACAATCACGGGTAGTTTGAACACATGCCACCTAAATAACCATCAACTACAATCACGGGTAGTTTGAACACATGCCACCTAAATAACCATCAACTACAATCACGGGTAGTTTGAACACATGCCACCTAAATAACCATCAACTACAATCACGGATAGTTTGAACACAATGCCACCTAAATAACCATCAACTACAATCACGGATAGTTTGAACACAAGCCACCTAAATAACCATCAACTACAATCACGGAGTAGTTTGAACACAAGCCACCTAAATAACCATCAACTACAATCACGGGTAGTTTGAACACATGCCACCTAAATAACCATCAACTACAATCACGGGTAGTTTGAACACAAGCCACCTAAATAACCATCAACTACAATCACGGGTAGTTTGAACACAAGCCACCTAAATAACCATCAACTACAATCACGGGTAGTTTGAACACAAGCACCTAAATAACCATCAACTACAATAACGGGTAGTTTGAACACATGTCACCTAAATAACCATCAACTACAATCACGGGTAGTTTGAACACATGCCACCTAAATAACCATCAACTACAATCACGGGTAGTTTGAACACATGCCACCTAAATAACCATCAACTACAATCACGGGTAGTTTGAACACATGCCACTAAATAACCATCAACTACAATCACGGGTAGTTTGAACACATGCCACCTAAATAACCATCAACTACAATCACGGGTAGTTTGAACACATGCCACCTAAATAACCATCAACTACAATCACGGGTAGTTTGAACACATGCCACCTAAATAACCATCAACTACAATCACGGGTAGTTTGAACACATGCCACCTAATAACCATCAACTACAATCACGGGTAGTTTGAACACATGCCACCTAAATAACCATCAACTACAATCACGGGTAGTTTGAACACATGCCACCTAAAAACCATCAACTACAATCACGGGTAGTTTGAACACATGCCACCTAAATAACCATCAACTACAATCACGGGTAGTTTGAACACATGCCACCTAAATAACCATCAACTACAATCACGGGTAGTTTGAACACAGCCACCTAAATAACCATCAACTACAATCACGGTAGTTTGAACACAAGCCACCTAAATAACCATCAACTACAATCACGGATAGTTTGAACACAAGCCACCTAAATAACCATCAACTACAATCACGGGTAGTTTGAACACATGCCACCTAAATAACCATCAACTACAATCACGGGTAGTTTGAACACATGCCACCTAAATAACCATCAACTACAATCACGGGTAGTTTGAACACAAGCCACCTAAATAACCATCAACTACAATCACGGGTAGTTTGAACACATGCCACCTAAATAACCATCAACTACAATCAGTAAGGTCTTAGACTGCGCATGAACACATGCCACCTAAATAACCATCAACTACAATCACGGGTGGTTTGAACACATGCCACCTAAATAACCATCAACTACAATCACGGGTAGTTTGAACACATCACCTAAATAACCATCAACTACAATCACGGTAGTTTGAACACATGCCACCTAAATAACCATCAACTACAATCACGGGTAGTTTGAACACAAGCCACCTAAATAACCATCAACTACAATCACGGGTAGTTTGAACACAAGCCACCTAAATAACCATCAACTACAATCAGTGGTAGTTTGAACACATGCCACCTAAAAACCATCAACTACAATCACGGGTAGTTTGAACACATGCCACCTAAATAACCATCAACTACAATCACGGGTAGTTGAACACAGCCACCTAAATAACCATCAACTACAATCACGGGTAGTTTGAACACAGCCACCTAAATAACCATCAACTACAATCACGGGTAGTTTGAACAAGCCACCTAAATAACCATCAACTACAATCACGGGTAGTTTTAACACAAGCCACCTAAATAACCATCAACTACAATCACGGGTAGTTTGAACACATGCCACCTAAATAACCATCAACTACAATCACGGGTAGTTTGAACACATGCCACCTAAATAACCATCAACTACAATCACGGGTAGTTTGAACACATGCCACCTAAATAACCATCAACTACAATCACGGGTAGTTTGAACACATGCCACCTAAATAACCATCAACTACAATCACGGGTAGTTTGAACACATGCCACCTAAATAACCATCAACTACAATCACGGGTAGTTTGAACACAGCCACCTAAATAACCATCAACTACAATCACGGGTAGTTTGAACACATGCCACCTAAATAACCATCAACTACAATCACGGGTAGTTTGAACACAAGCCACCTAAATAACCATCAATATACAATCACGGGTAGTTTAAACACATGCCACCTAAATAACCATCAACTACAATCACGGGTAGTTTGAACACAGCCACCTAAATAACCATCAACTACAATCACGGGTAGTTGAACACAAGCCACCTAAATAACCATCAATACAATCACGGGTAGTTTGAACACAAGCCACCTAAATAACCATCAACTACAATCACGGGTAGTTTGAACACAGCCACCTAAATAACCATCAACTACAATCACGGGTAGTTTGAACACATGCCACCTAAATAACCATCATACTACAATCACGGGTAGTTTGAACACAAGCCACCTAAATAACCATCAACTACAATCACGGGTAGTTTGAACACAAGCCACCTAAATAACCATCAACTACAATCACGGGTAGTTTGAACACATGCCACCTAAATAACCATCAACTACAATCACGGATAGTTTGAACACAAGCCACCTAAATAACCATCAACTACAATCACGGTAGTTTGAACACAAGCCACCTAAATAACCATCAACTACAATCACGGGTAGTTTGAACACAAGCCACTAAATAACCATCAACTACAATCACGGTAGTTTGAACACATGCCACCTAAATAACCATCAACTACAATCACGGGTAGTTTGAACACAGCCACCTAAATAACCATCAACTACAATCACGGGTAGTTTGAACACATGCCACCTAAATAACCATCAACTACAATCACGGGTAGTTTGAACACATGCCACCTAAATAACCATCAACTACAATCACGGGTAGTTTGAACACATGCCACCTAAATAACCATCAACTACAATCACGGGTAGTTTGAACACATGCCACCTAAATAACCATCAACTACAATCACGGTAGTTTGAACACATGCCACCTAAATAACCATCAACTACAATCACGGGTAGTTTGAACACATGCCACCTAAATAACCATCAACTAAATCACGGGTAGTTGAACACATGCCACCTAAATAACCATCAACTACAATCACGGGTAGTTTGAACACATGCCACCTAAATAACCATCAACTACAATCACGGGTAGTTTGAACACATGCCACCCTAATAACCATCAACTAATCACGGGTAGTTTGAACACATGCACCTAAATAACCATCAACTACAATCACGGGTAGTTTGAACACAGTCACCTAAAATAACCATCAACTACAATCACGGGTAGTTTGAACACATGTCACCTAAATAACCATCAACTACAATCACGGGTAGTTTGAACACATGTCACCTAAATAACCATCAACTACAATCACGGGTAGTTTGAACACATGCCACCTAAATAACCATCAACTACAATCACGGGTAGTTTGAACACATGCCACCAAATAACCATCAACTACAATCACGGGTAGTTTGAACACATGCCACCTAAATAACCATCAACTACAATCACGGGTAGTTTGAACACATGCCACCTAAATAACCATCAACTACAATCACGGGTAGTTTGAACACATGTCACCTAAATAACCATCAACTACAATCACGGGTAGTTTGAACACATGCCACCTAAATAACCATCAACTACAATCACGGGTAGTTTGAACATAAGCCACCTAAATAACCATCAACTACAATCACGGGTAGTTGAACACATGCCACCTAATAACCATCAACTACAATCACGGGTAGTTTGAACAATGCCACCTAAATAACCATCAACTACAATCACGGGTAGTTTGAACACATGCCACCTAAATAACCATCAACTACAATCACGGGTAGTTTGAACACATGCCACCTAAATAACCATCAACTACAATCACGGGTAGTTTGAACACATGTCACCTAAATAACCATCAACTACAATCACGGGTAGTTTGAACACATGCCACCTAAATAACCATCAACTACAATCACGGGTAGTTTGAACACATGCCACCTAAATAACCATCAACTACAATCACGGGTAGTTTGAACACATGCCACCTAAATAACCATCAACTACAATCACGGGTAGTTTGAACACATGCCACTAAATAACCATCAACTACAATCACGGGTAGTTTGAACACCATGCCACCTAAATAACCATCAACTACAATCACGGGTAGTTTGAACACAAGCCACCTAAATAACCATCAACTACAATCACGGGTAGTTTGAACACAAGCCACCTAAATAACCATCAACTACAATCACGGGTGGTTTGAACACAGCCACCTAAATAACCATCAACTACAATCACGGGTAGTTTGAACACATGCCACCTAAATAACCATAATATATAATCACGGGTAGTTTAAACACAGCCACCTAAATAACCATCAACTACAATCACGGGTAGTTTGAACACAAGCCACCTAAATAACCATCAACTACAATCACGGGTAGTTTGAACACAAGCCACCTAAATAACCATCAACTACAATCACGGGTAGTTTTAACACAAGCCACCTAAATAACCATCAACTGCAATCACGGGTAGTTTGAACACATGCCACCTAAATAACCATCAACTACAATCACGGGTAGTTTGAACACATGCCACCTAAATAACCATCAACTACAATCACGGGTAGTTTGAACACATGTCACCTAAATAACCATCAACTACAATCACGGGTAGTTTGAACACATGCCACCTAAATAACCATCAACTACAATCACGGGTAGTTTGAACACAAGCCACCTAAATAACCATCAACTACAATCACGGGTTGTTTGAACACAAGCCACCTAAATAACCATCAACTACAATCACGGGTAGTTTTGAACACATGCCACCTAAATAACCATCAACTACAATCACGGGTAGTTTGAACACAAGCCACCTAAATAACCATCAATATATAATCACGGGTAGTTTGAACACAAGCCACCTAAATAACCATCAACTACAATCACGGGTAGTTTGAACACAAGCCACCTAAATAACCATCAACTACAATCACGGGTAGTTTGAACACAAGCCACCTAAATAACCATCAATATATAATCACGGGTAGTTTGAACACAAGCCACCTAAATAACCATCAACTACAATCACGGGTAGTTTGAACACAAGCCACCTAAATAACCATCAACTACAATCACGGGTAGTTTGAACACATGCCACCTAAATAACCATTAATATATAATCACGGGTAGTTTTGAACACATGCCACCTAAATAACCATCAACTACAATCACGGGTAGTTTGAACACAAGCCACCTAAATAACCATCAACTACAATCACGGGTAGTTTGAACACATGCCACCTAAATAACCATCAACTACAATCACGGGTAGTTTGAACACATGCCACCTAAATAACCATCAACTACAATCACGGATAGTTTGAACACAAGCCACCTAAATAACCATCAACTACAATCACGGATAGTTTGAACACAAGCCACCTAAATAACCATCAACTACAATCACGGGTAGTTTGAACACAAGCCACCTAAATAACCATCAACTACAATCACGGGTAGTTTGAACACAAGCCACGTAAATAACCATCAACTACAATCACGGATAGTTTGAACACATGCCACCTAAATAACCATCAACTACAATCACGGGTAGTTTGAACACAAGCCACCTAAATAACCATCAACTACAATCACGGGTAGTTTGAACACATGTCACCTAAATAACCATCAACTACAATCACGGGTAGTTTGAACACATGCCACCTAAATAACCATCAACTACAATCACGGGTAGTTTGAACACATGCCACCTAAATAACCATCAACTACAATCACGGGTAGTTTGAACACAAGCCACCTAAATAACCATCAACTACAATCACGGGTAGTTTGAACACATGTCACCTAAATAACCATCAACTACAATCACGGGTAGTTTGAACACATGCCACCTAAATAACCATCAACTACAATCACGGGTAGTTTTGAACACAAGCCACCTAAATAACCATCAACTACAATCACGGGTAGTTTGAACACAAGCCACCTAAATAACCATCAACTACAATCACGGGTAGTTTGAACACATGCCACCTAAATAACCATCAACTACAATCACGGGTAGTTTGAACACATGCCACCTAAATAACCATTAATATATAATCACGGGTAGTTTGAACACAAGCCACCTAAATAACCATCAACTACAATCACGGGTAGTTTGAACACAAGCCACCTAAATAACCATCAACTACAATCACGGGTAGTTTGAACACAAGCCACCTAAATAACCATCAACTACAATCACGGGTAGTTTTAACACAAGCCACCTAAATAACCATCAACTACAATCACGGGTAGTTTGAACACATGCCACCTAAATAACCATCAACTACAATCACGGGTAGTTTGAACACATGCCACCTAAATAACCATCAACTACAATCACGGGTAGTTTGAACACATGTCACCTAAATAACCATCAACTACAATCACGGGTAGTTTGAACACAAGCCACCTAAATAACCATCAACTACAATCACGGGTAGTTTGAACACATGCCACCTAAATAACCATCAACTACAATCACGGGTAGTTTGAACACAAGCCACCTAAATAACCATCAACTACAATCACGGGTAGTTTGAACACATGCCACCTAAATAACCATCAACTACAATCACGGGTAGTTTGAACACATGCCACCTAAATAACCATCAATATATAATCACGGGTAGTTTAAACACATGCCACCTAAATAACCATCAACTACAATCACGGGTAGTTTGAACACAAGCCACCTAAATAACCATCAACTACAATCACGGGTAGTTTGAACACATGTCACCTAAATAACCATCAATATATAATCACGGGTAGTTTGAACACAAGCCACCTAAATAACCATCAACTACAATCACGGGTAGTTTGAACACAAGCCACCTAAATAACCATCAACTACAATCACGGGTAGTTTGAACACATGCCACCTAAATAACCATTAATATATAATCACGGGTAGTTTGAACACAAGCCACCTAAATAACCATCAACTACAATCACGGGTAGTTTGAACACAAGCCACCTAAATAACCATCAACTACAATCACGGGTAGTTTGAACACATGCCACCTAAATAACCATCAACTACAATCACGGATAGTTTGAACACAAGCCACCTAAATAACCATCAACTACAATCACGGGTAGTTTGAACACAAGCCACCTAAATAACCATCAACTACAATCACGGGTAGTTTGAACACAAGCCACGTAAATAACCATCAACTACAATCACGGATAGTTTGAACACATGCCACCTAAATAACCATCAACTACAATCACGGGTAGTTTGAACACAAGCCACCTAAATAACCATCAACTACAATCACGGGTAGTTTGAACACATGCCACCTAAATTACCATCAACTACAATCACGGGTAGTTTGAACACATGCCACCTAAATAACCATCAACTACAATCACGGGTAGTTTGAACACATGCCACCTAAATAACCATCAACTACAATCACGGGTAGTTTGAACACATGCCACCTAAATAACCATCAACTACAATCACGGGTAGTTTGAACACATGCCACCTAAATAACCATCAACTACAATCACGGGTAGTTTGAACACATGCCACCTAAATAACCATCAACTAAAATCACGGGTAGTTTGAACACAAGCCACCTAAATAACCATCAACTACAATCACGGGTAGTTTGAACACAAGCCACCTAAATAACCATCAACTACAATCACGGGTAGTTTGAACACAAGCCACCTAAATAACCATCAACTACAATCACGGGTAGTTTGAACACATGTCACCTAAATAACCATCAACTACAATCACGGGTAGTTTGAACACAAGTCACCTAAATAACCATCAACTACAATCACGGGTAGTTTGAACACATGTCACCTAAATAACCATCAACTACAATCACGGGTAGTTTGAACACATGTCACCTAAATAACCATCAACTACAATCACGGGTAGTTTGAACACATGCCACCTAAATAACCATCAACTACAATCACGGGTAGTTTGAACACATGCCACCTAAATAACCATCAACTACAATCACGGGTAGTTTGAACACATGCCACCTAAATAACCATCAACTACAATCACGGGTAGTTTGAACACATGTCACCTGAATAACCATCAACTACAATCACGGGTAGTTTGAACACATGCCACCTAAATAACCATCAACTACAATCACGGGTAGTTTGAACACAAGCCACCTAAATAACCATCAACTACAATCACGGGTAGTTGGAACACATGCCACCTAAATTACCATCAACTACAATCACGGGTAGTTTGAACACATGCCACCTAAATAACCATCAACTACAATCACGGGTAGTTTGAACACATGCCACCTAAATAACCATCAACTACAATCACGGGTAGTTTGAACACATGCCACCTAAATAACCATCAACTACAATCACGGGTAGTTTGAACACATGTCACCTAAATAACCATCAACTACAATCACGGGTAGTTTGAACACATGCCACCTAAATAACCATCAACTACAATCACGGGTAGTTTGAACACATGCCACCTAAATAACCATCAACTACAATCACGGGTAGTTTGAACACATGCCACCTAAATAACCATCAACTACAATCACGGGTAGTTTGAACACATGCCACCTAAATAACCATCAACTACAATCACGGGTAGTTTGAACACATGCCACCTAAATAACCATCAACTACAATCACGGGTAGTTTGAACACAAGCCACCTAAATAACCATCAACTACAATCACGGGTAGTTTGAACACAAGCCACCTAAATAACCATCAACTACAATCACGGGTGGTTTGAACACATGCCACCTAAATAACCATCAACTACAATCACGGGTAGTTTGAACACATGCCACCTAAATAACCATTAATATATAATCACGGGTAGTTTAAACACAAGCCACCTAAATAACCATCAACTACAATCACGGGTAGTTTGAACACAAGCCACCTAAATAACCATCAACTACAATCACGGGTAGTTTGAACACAAGCCACCTAAATAACCATCAACTACAATCACGGGTAGTTTTAACACAAGCCACCTAAATAACCATCAACTGCAATCACGGGTAGTTTGAACACATGCCACCTAAATAACCATCAACTACAATCACGGGTAGTTTGAACACATGCCACCTAAATAACCATCAACTACAATCACGGGTAGTTTGAACACATGTCACCTAAATAACCATCAACTACAATCACGGGTAGTTTGAACACATGCCACCTAAATAACCATCAACTACAATCACGGGTAGTTTGAACACATGCCACCTAAATAACCATCAACTACAATCACGGGTTGTTTGAACACAAGCCACCTAAATAACCATCAACTACAATCACGGGTAGTTTGAACACATGCCACCTAAATAACCATTAATATATAATCACGGGTAGTTTGAACACATGCCACCTAAATAACCATCAACTACAATCACGGGTAGTTTGAACACATGCCACCTAAATAACCATCAACTACAATCACGGGTAGTTTGAACACATGCCACCTAAATAACCATCAACTACAATCACGGGTAGTTTGAACACATGCCACCTAAATAACCATCAACTACCATCACGGGTAGTTTGAACACAAGCCACCTAAATAACCATCAACTACAATCACGGGTAGTTTGAACACATGTCACCTAAATAACCATCAACTACAATCACGGGTAGTTTGAACACAAGCCACCTAAATAACCATCAACTACAATCACGGGTAGTTTGAACACAAGCCACCTAAATAACCATCAACTACAATCACGGGTAGTTTGAACACATGTCACCTAAATAACCATCAACTACAATCACGGGTAGTTTGAACACAAGCCACCTAAATAACCATCAACTACAATCACGGGTAGTTTGAACACATGCCACCTAAATAACCATCAACTACAATCACGGGTAGTTTGAACACATGCCACCTAAATAACCATCAACTACAATCACGGGTAGTTTGAACACATGCCACCTAAATAACCATCAACTACAATCACGGGTAGTTTGAACACATGTCACCTAAATAACCATCAACTACAATCACGGGTAGTTTGAACACATGCCACCTAAATAACCATCAACTACAATCACGGGTAGTTTGAACACATGTCACCTAAATAACCATCAACTACAATCACGGGTAGTTTGAACACATGCCACCTAAATAACCATCAACTACAATCACGGGTAGTTTGAACACATGCCACCTAAATAACCATCAACTACAATCACGGGTTGTTTGAACACAAGCCACCTAAATAACCATCAACTACAATCACGGGTAGTTTGAACACATGCCACCTAAATAACCATTAATATATAATCACGGGTAGTTTGAACACATGCCACCTAAATAACCATCAACTACAATCACGGGTAGTTTGAACACATGCCACCTAAATAACCATCAACTACAATCACGGGTAGTTTGAACACATGCCACCTAAATAACCATCAACTACAATCACGGGTAGTTTGAACACATGCCACCTAAATAACCATCAACTACCATCACGGGTAGTTTGAACACAAGCCACCTAAATAACCATCAACTACAATCACGGGTAGTTTGAACACATGTCACCTAAATAACCATCAACTACAATCACGGGTAGTTTGAACACAAGCCACCTAAATAACCATCAACTACAATCACGGGTAGTTTGAACACAAGCCACCTAAATAACCATCAACTACAATCACGGGTAGTTTGAACACATGTCACCTAAATAACCATCAACTACAATCACGGGTAGTTTGAACACAAGCCACCTAAATAACCATCAACTACAATCACGGGTAGTTTGAACACATGCCACCTAAATAACCATCAACTACAATCACGGGTAGTTTGAACACATGCCACCTAAATAACCATCAACTACAATCACGGGTAGTTTGAACACATGCCACCTAAATAACCATCAACTACAATCACGGGTAGTTTGAACACATGTCACCTAAATAACCATCAACTACAATCACGGGTAGTTTGAACACATGCCACCTAAATAACCATCAACTACAATCACGGGTAGTTTGAACACATGTCACCTAAATAACCATCAACTACAATCACGGGTAGTTTGAACACATGCCACCTACATAACCATCAACTACAATCACGGGTAGTTTGAACACATGCCACCTAAATAACCATCAACTACAATCACGGGTAGTTTGAACACATGCCACCTAAATAACCATCAACTACAATCACGGGTAGTTTGAACACATGCCACCTAAATAACCATCAACTACAATCACGGGTAGTTTGAACACATGTCACCTAAATAACCATCAACTACAATCACGGGTAGTTTGAACACATGCCACCTAAATAACCATCAACTACAATCACGGGTAGTTTGAACACATGCCACCTAAATAACCATCAACTACAATCACGGGTAGTTTGAACACAAGCCACCTAAATACCCATCAACTACAATCACGGGTAGTTTGAACACATGCCACCTAAATAACCATCAACTACAATCACGGGTAGTTTGAACACAAGCCACCTAAATAACCATCAACTACAATCACGGGTAGTTTGAACACATGCCACCTAAATAACCATCAACTACAATCACGGGTAGTTTGAACACATGCCACCTAAATAACCATCAACTACAATCACGGGTAGTTTGAACACATGCCACCTAAATAACCATCAACTACAATCACGGGTAGTTTGAACACATGTCACCTAAATAACCATCAACTACAATCACGGGTAGTTTGAACACATGCCACCTAAATAACCATCAACTACAATCACGGGTAGTTTGAACACATGCCACCTAAATAACCATCAACTACAATCACGGGTAGTTTGAACACATGCCACCTAAATAACCATCAACTACAATCACGGGTAGTTTGAACACATGCCACCTAAATAACCATCAACTACAATCACGGATAGTTTGAACACAAGCCACCTAAATAACCATCAACTACAATCACGGATATTTTGAACACAAGCCACCTAAATAACCATCAACTACAATCACGGGTAGTTTGAACACAAGCCACCTAAATAACCATCAACTACAATCACGGGTAGTTTGAACACATGCCACCTAAATAACCATCAACTACAATCACGGGTAGTTTGAACACAAGCCACCTAAATAACCATCAACTACAATCACGGGTAGTTTGAACACATGCCACCTAAATAACCATCAACTACAATAACGGGTAGTTTGAACACATGTCACCTAAATAACCATCAACTACAATCACGGGTAGTTTGAACACATGCCACCTAAATAACCATCAACTACAATCACGGGTAGTTTGAACACATGCCACCTAAATAACCATCAACTACAATCACGGGTAGTTTGAACACATGCCACCTAAATAACCATCAACTACAATCACGGGTAGTTTGAACACATGCCACCTAAATAACCATCAACTACAATCACGGGTAGTTTGAACACATGCCACCTAAATAACCATCAACTACAATCACGGGTAGTTTGAACACATGCCACCTAAATAACCATCAACTACAATCACGGGTAGTTTGAACACATGCCACCTAAATAACCATCAACTACAATCACGGGTAGTTTGAACACAAGCCACCTAAATAACCATCAACTACAATCACGGGTAGTTTGAACACATGCCACCTAAATAACCATCAACTACAATCACGGGTAGTTTGAACACAAGCCACCTAAATAACCATCAACTACAATCACGGGTAGTTTGAACACATGCCACCTAAATAACCATCAACTACAATCACGGGTAGTTTGAACACATGCCACCTAAATAACCATCAACTACAATCACGGATAGTTTGAACACAAGCCACCTAAATAACCATCAACTACAATCACGGATAGTTTGAACACAAGCCACCTAAATAACCATCAACTACAATCACGGGTAGTTTGAACACAAGCCACCTAAATAACCATCAACTACAATCACGGGTAGTTTGAACACATGCCACCTAAATAACCATCAACTACAATCACGGATAGTTTGAACACATGCCACCTAAATAACCATCAACTACAATCACGGGTAGTTTGAACACAAGCCACCTAAATAACCATCAACTACAATCACGGGTAGTTTGAACACATGTCACCTAAATAACCATCAACTACAATCACGGGTAGTTTGAACACATGCCACCTAAATAACCATCAACTACAATCACGGGTAGTTTGAACACATGCCACCTAAATAACCATCAACTACAATCACGGGTAGTTTGAACACAAGCCACCTAAATAACCATCAACTACAATCACGGGTAGTTTGAACACATGTCACCTAAATAACCATCAACTACAATCACGGGTAGTTTGAACACATGCCACCTAAATAACCATCAACTACAATCACGGGTAGTTTGAACACAAGCCACCTAAATAACCATCAACTACAATCACGGGTAGTTTGAACACAAGCCACCTAAATAACCATCAACTACAATCACGGGTGGTTTGAACACATGCCACCTAAATAACCATCAACTACAATCACGGGTAGTTTGAACACATGCCACCTAAATAACCATTAATATATAATCACGGGTAGTTTAAACACAAGCCACCTAAATAACCATCAACTACAATCACGGGTAGTTTGAACACAAGCCACCTAAATAACCATCAACTACAATCACGGGTAGTTTGAACACAAGCCACCTAAATAACCATCAACTACAATCACGGGTAGTTTTAACACAAGCCACCTAAATAACCATCAACTACAATCACGGGTAGTTTGAACACATGCCACCTAAATAACCATCAACTACAATCACGGGTAGTTTGAACACAAGCCACCTAAATAACCATCAACTACAATCACGGGTAGTTTGAACACATGTCACCTAAATAACCATCAACTACAATCACGGGTAGTTTGAACACATGCCACCTAAATAACCATCAACTACAATCACGGGTAGTTTGAACACATGCCACCTAAATAACCATCAACTACAATCACGGGTAGTTTGAACACAAGCCACCTAAATAACCATCAACTACAATCACGGGTAGTTTGAACACATGCCACCTAAATAACCATCAACTACAATCACGGGTAGTTTGAACACAAGCCACCTAAATAACCATCAATATATAATCACGGGTAGTTTAAACACATGCCACCTAAATAACCATCAACTACAATCACGGGTAGTTTGAACACAAGCCACCTAAATAACCATCAACTACAATCACGGGTAGTTTGAACACAAGCCACCTAAATAACCATCAATATATAATCACGGGTAGTTTGAACACAAGCCACCTAAATAACCATCAACTACAATCACGGGTAGTTTGAACACAAGCCACCTAAATAACCATCAACTACAATCACGGGTAGTTTGAACACATGCCACCTAAATAACCATTAATATATAATCACGGGTAGTTTTAACACAAGCCACCTAAATAACCATCAACTACAATCACGGGTAGTTTGAACACAAGCCACCTAAATAACCATCAACTACAATCACGGGTAGTTTGAACACATGCCACCTAAATAACCATCAACTACAATCACGGATAGTTTGAACACAAGCCACCTAAATAACCACCAACTACAATCACGGGTAGTTTGAACACAAGCCACCTAAATAACCATCAACTACAATCACGGGTAGTTTGAACACAAGCCACGTAAATAACCATCAACTACAATCACGGATAGTTTGAACACATGCCACCTAAATAACCATCAACTACAATCACGGGTAGTTTGAACACAAGCCACCTAAATAACCATCAACTACAATCACGGGTAGTTTGAACACATGCCACCTAAATAACCATCAACTACAATCACTGGTAGTTTGAACACATGCCACCTAAATAACCATCAACTACAATCACGGGTAGTTTGAACACATGCCACCTAAATAACCATCAACTACAATCACGGGTAGTTTGAACACATGCCACCTAAATAACCATCAACTACAATCACGGGTAGTTTGAACACATGCCACCTAAATAACCATCAACTAAAATCACGGGTAGTTTGAACACAAGCCACCTAAATAACCATCAACTACAATCACGGGTAGTTTGAACACATGCCACCTAAATAACCATCAACTACAATCACGGGTAGTTTGAACACATGCCACCTAAATAACCATCAACTACAATCACGGGTAGTTTGAACACATGTCACCTAAATAACCATCAACTACAATCACGGGTAGTTTGAACACAAGTCACCTAAATAACCATCAACTACAATCACGGGTAGTTTGAACACATGTCACCTAAATAACCATCAACTACAATCACGGGTAGTTTGAACACATGTCACCTAAATAACCATCAACTACAATCACGGGTAGTTTGAACACATGCCACCTAAATAACCATCAACTACAATCACGGGTAGTTTGAACACATGCCACCTAAATAACCATCAACTACAATCACGGGTAGTTTGAACACATGCCACCTAAATAACCATCAACTACAATCACGGGTAGTTTGAACACATGCCACCTAAATAACCATCAACTACAATCACGGGTAGTTTGAACACATGTCACCTAAATAACCATCAACTACAATCACGGGTAGTTTGAACACATGCCACCTAAATAACCATCAACTACAATCACGGGTAGTTTGAACACAAGCCACCTAAATAACCATCAACTACAATCACGGGTAGTTGGAACACATGCCACCTAAATTACCATCAACTACAATCACGGGTAGTTTGAACACATGCCACCTAAATAACCATCAACTACAATCACTGGTAGTTTGAACACATGCCACCTAAATAACCATCAACTACAATCACGGGTAGTTTGAACACATGCCACCTAAATAACCATCAACTACAATCACGGGTAGTTTGAACACAAGCCACCTAAATAACCATCAACTACAATCACGGGTAGTTTGAACACATGCCACCTAAATAACCATCAACTACAATCACGGGTAGTTTGAACACATGCCACCTAAATAACCATCAACTACAATCACGGATAGTTTGAACACAAGCCACCTAAATAACCATCAACTACAATCACGGATAGTTTGAACACAAGCCACCTAAATAACCATCAACTACAATCACGGGTAGTTTGAACACAAGCCACCTAAATAACCATCAACTACAATCACGGGTAGTTTGAACACATGCCACCTAAATAACCATCAACTACAATCACGGATAGTTTGAACACATGCCACCTAAATAACCATCAACTACAATCACGGGTAGTTTGAACACAAGCCACCTAAATAACCATCAACTACAATCACGGGTAGTTTGAACACATGTCACCTAAATAACCATCAACTACAATCACGGGTAGTTTGAACACATGCCACCTAAATAACCATCAACTACAATCACGGGTAGTTTGAACACATGCCACCTAAATAACCATCAACTACAATCACGGGTAGTTTGAACACAAGCCACCTAAATAACCATCAACTACAATCACGGGTAGTTTGAACACATGTCACCTAAATAACCATCAACTACAATCACGGGTAGTTTGAACACATGCCACCTAAATAACCATCAACTACAATCACGGGTAGTTTGAACACAAGCCACCTAAATAACCATCAACTACAATCACGGGTAGTTTGAACACAAGCCACCTAAATAACCATCAACTACAATCACGGGTGGTTTGAACACATGCCACCTAAATAACCATCAACTACAATCACGGGTAGTTTGAACACATGCCACCTAAATAACCATTAATATATAATCACGGGTAGTTTAAACACAAGCCACCTAAATAACCATCAACTACAATCACGGGTAGTTTGAACACAAGCCACCTAAATAACCATCAACTACAATCACGGGTAGTTTGAACACAAGCCACCTAAATAACCATCAACTACAATCACGGGTAGTTTTAACACAAGCCACCTAAATAACCATCAACTACAATCACGGGTAGTTTGAACACATGCCACCTAAATAACCATCAACTACAATCACGGGTAGTTTGAACACATGCCACCTAAATAACCATCAACTACAATCACGGGTAGTTTGAACACATGTCACCTAAATAACCATCAACTACAATCACGGGTAGTTTGAACACATGCCACCTAAATAACCATCAACTACAATCACGGGTAGTTTGAACACATGCCACCTAAATAACCATCAACTACAATCACGGGTAGTTTGAACACAAGCCACCTAAATAACCATCAACTACAATCACGGGTAGTTTGAACACATGCCACCTAAATAACCATCAACTACAATCACGGGTAGTTTGAACACAAGCCACCTAAATAACCATCAATATATAATCACGGGTAGTTTAAACACATGCCACCTAAATAACCATCAACTACAATCACGGGTAGTTTGAACACAAGCCACCTAAATAACCATCAACTACAATCACGGGTAGTTTGAACACAAGCCACCTAAATAACCATCAATATATAATCACGGGTAGTTTGAACACAAGCCACCTAAATAACCATCAACTACAATCACGGGTAGTTTGAACACAAGCCACCTAAATAACCATCAACTACAATCACGGGTAGTTTGAACACATGCCACCTAAATAACCATTAATATATAATCACGGGTAGTTTGAACACAAGCCACCTAAATAACCATCAACTACAATCACGGGTAGTTTGAACACAAGCCACCTAAATAACCATCAACTACAATCACGGGTAGTTTGAACACATGCCACCTAAATAACCATCAACTACAATCACGGATAGTTTGAACACAAGCCACCTAAATAACCATCAACTACAATCACGGGTAGTTTGAACACAAGCCACCTAAATAACCATCAACTACAATCACGGGTAGTTTGAACACAAGCCACGTAAATAACCATCAACTACAATCACGGATAGTTTGAACACATGCCACCTAAATAACCATCAACTACAATCACGGGTAGTTTGAACACAAGCCACCTAAATAACCATCAACTACAATCACGGGTAGTTTGAACACATGCCACCTAAATAACCATCAACTACAATCACGGGTAGTTTGAACACATGCCACCTAAATAACCATCAACTACAATCACGGGTAGTTTGAACACATGCCACCTAAATAACCATCAACTACAATCACGGGTAGTTTGAACACATGCCACCTAAATAACCATCAACTACAATCACGGGTAGTTTGAACACATGCCACCTAAATAACCATCAACTAAAATCACGGGTAGTTTGAACACAAGCCACCTAAATAACCATCAACTACAATCACGGGTAGTTTGAACACATGCCACCTAAATAACCATCAACTACAATCACGGGTAGTTTGAACACATGCCACCTAAATAACCATCAACTACAATCACGGGTAGTTTGAACACATGTCACCTAAATAACCATCAACTACAATCACGGGTAGTTTGAACACAAGTCACCTAAATAACCATCAACTACAATCACGGGTAGTTTGAACACATGTCACCTAAATAACCATCAACTACAATCACGGGTAGTTTGAACACATGTCACCTAAATAACCATCAACTACAATCACGGGTAGTTTGAACACATGCCACCTAAATAACCATCAACTACAATCACGGGTAGTTTGAACACATGCCACCTAAATAACCATCAACTACAATCACGGGTAGTTTGAACACATGCCACCTAAATAACCATCAACTACAATCACGGGTAGTTTGAACACATGCCACCTAAATAACCATCAACTACAATCACGGGTAGTTTGAACACATGTCACCTAAATAACCATCAACTACAATCACGGGTAGTTTGAACACATGCCACCTAAATAACCATCAACTACAATCACGGGTAGTTTGAACACAAGCCACCTAAATAACCATCAACTACAATCACGGGTAGTTGGAACACATGCCACCTAAATTACCATCAACTACAATCACGGGTAGTTTGAACACATGCCACCTAAATAACCATCAACTACAATCACTGGTAGTTTGAACACATGCCACCTAAATAACCATCAACTACAATCACGGGTAGTTTGAACACATGCCACCTAAATAACCATCAACTACAATCACGGGTAGTTTGAACACATGTCACCTAAATAACCATCAACTACAATCACGGGTAGTTTGAACACATGCCACCTAAATAACCATCAACTACAATCACGGGTAGTTTGAACACATGCCACCTAAATAACCATCAACTACAATCACGGGTAGTTTGAACACATGCCACCTAAATAACCATCAACTACAATCACGGGTAGTTTGAACACATGCCACCTAAATAACCATCAACTACAATCACGGGTAGTTTGAACACATGCCACCTAAATAACCATCAACTACAATCACGGGTAGTTTGAACACAAGCCACCTAAATAACCATCAACTACAATCACGGGTAGTTTGAACACAAGCCACCTAAATAACCATCAACTACAATCACGGGTGGTTTGAACACATGCCACCTAAATAACCATCAACTACAATCACGGGTAGTTTGAACACATGCCACCTAAATAACCATTAATATATAATCACGGGTAGTTTAAACACAAGCCACCTAAATAACCATCAACTACAATCACGGGTAGTTTGAACACAAGCCACCTAAATAACCATCAACTACAATCACGGGTAGTTTGAACACATGCCACCTAAATAACCATCAACTACAATCACGGGTAGTTTGAACACATGCCACCTAAATAACCATCAACTACAATCACGGGTAGTTTGAACACATGTCACCTAAATAACCATCAACTACAATCACGGGTAGTTTGAACACATGCCACCTAAATAACCATCAACTACAATCACGGGTAGTTTGAACACATGCCACCTAAATAACCATCAACTACAATCACGGGTAGTTTGAACACAAGCCACCTAAATAACCATCAACTACAATCACGGGTAGTTTGAACACATGCCACCTAAATAACCATCAACTACAATCACGGGTAGTTTGAACACAAGCCACCTAAATAACCATCAATATATAATCACGGGTAGTTTAAACACATGCCACCTAAATAACCATCAACTACAATCACGGGTAGTTTGAACACAAGCCACCTAAATAACCATCAACTACAATCACGGGTAGTTTGAACACAAGCCACCTAAATAACCATCAATATATAATCACGGGTAGTTTGAACACAAGCCACCTAAATAACCATCAACTACAATCACGGGTAGTTTGAACACAAGCCACCTAAATAACCATCAACTACAATCACGGGTAGTTTGAACACATGCCACCTAAATAACCATTAATATATAATCACGGGTAGTTTGAACACAAGCCACCTAAATAACCATCAACTACAATCACGGGTAGTTTGAACACAAGCCACCTAAATAACCATCAACTACAATCACGGGTAGTTTGAACACATGCCACCTAAATAACCATCAACTACAATCACGGATAGTTTGAACACAAGCCACCTAAATAACCATCAACTACAATCACGGGTAGTTTGAACACAAGCCACCTAAATAACCATCAACTACAATCACGGGTAGTTTGAACACAAGCCACGTAAATAACCATCAACTACAATCACGGATAGTTTGAACACATGCCACCTAAATAACCATCAACTACAATCACGGGTAGTTTGAACACAAGCCACCTAAATAACCATCAACTACAATCACGGGTAGTTTGAACACATGCCACCTAAATAACCATCAACTACAATCACGGGTAGTTTGAACACATGCCACCTAAATAACCATCAACTACAATCACGGGTAGTTTGAACACATGCCACCTAAATAACCATCAACTACAATCACGGGTAGTTTGAACACATGCCACCTAAATAACCATCAACTACAATCACGGGTAGTTTGAACACATGCCACCTAAATAACCATCAACTAAAATCACGGGTAGTTTGAACACAAGCCACCTAAATAACCATCAACTACAATCACGGGTAGTTTGAACACATGCCACCTAAATAACCATCAACTACAATCACGGGTAGTTTGAACACATGCCACCTAAATAACCATCAACTACAATCACGGGTAGTTTGAACACATGTCACCTAAATAACCATCAACTACAATCACGGGTAGTTTGAACACAAGTCACCTAAATAACCATCAACTACAATCACGGGTAGTTTGAACACATGTCACCTAAATAACCATCAACTACAATCACGGGTAGTTTGAACACATGTCACCTAAATAACCATCAACTACAATCACGGGTAGTTTGAACACATGCCACCTAAATAACCATCAACTACAATCACGGGTAGTTTGAACACATGCCACCTAAATAACCATCAACTACAATCACGGGTAGTTTGAACACATGCCACCTAAATAACCATCAACTACAATCACGGGTAGTTTGAACACATGCCACCTAAATAACCATCAACTACAATCACGGGTAGTTTGAACACATGTCACCTAAATAACCATCAACTACAATCACGGGTAGTTTGAACACATGCCACCTAAATAACCATCAACTACAATCACGGGTAGTTTGAACACAAGCCACCTAAATAACCATCAACTACAATCACGGGTAGTTGGAACACATGCCACCTAAATTACCATCAACTACAATCACGGGTAGTTTGAACACATGCCACCTAAATAACCATCAACTACAATCACTGGTAGTTTGAACACATGCCACCTAAATAACCATCAACTACAATCACGGGTAGTTTGAACACAAGCCACCTAAATAACCATCAACTACAATCACGGGTAGTTTGAACACAAGCCACCTAAATAACCATCAACTACAATCACGGGTAGTTTGAACACATGCCACCTAAATAACCATCAACTACAATCACGGGTAGTTTGAACACATGCCACCTAAATTACCATCAACTACAATCACGGGTAGTTTGAACACATGCCACCTAAATAACCATCAACTACAATCACGGGTAGTTTGAACACATGCCACCTAAATAACCATCAACTACAATCACGGGTAGTTTGAACACATGCCACCTAAATAACCATCAACTACAATCACGGGTAGTTTGAACACAAGCCACCTAAATAACCATCAACTACAATCACGGGTAGTTTGAACACAAGCCACCTAAATAACCATCAACTACAATCACGGGTGGTTTGAACACATGCCACCTAAATAACCATCAACTACAATCACGGGTAGTTTGAACACATGCCACCTAAATAACCATTAATATATAATCACGGGTAGTTTAAACACAAGCCACCTAAATAACCATCAACTACAATCACGGGTAGTTTGAACACAAGCCACCTAAATAACCATCAACTACAATCACGGGTAGTTTGAACACAAGCCACCTAAATAACCATCAACTACAATCACGGGTAGTTTTAACACAAGCCACCTAAATAACCATCAACTGCAATCACGGGTAGTTTGAACACATGCCACCTAAATAACCATCAACTACAATCACGGGTAGTTTGAACACATGCCACCTAAATAACCATCAACTACAATCACGGGTAGTTTGAACACATGTCACCTAAATAACCATCAACTACAATCACGGGTAGTTTGAACACATGCCACCTAAATAACCATCAACTACAATCACGGGTAGTTTGAACACATGCCACCTAAATAACCATCAACTACAATCACGGGTAGTTTGAACACAAGCCACCTAAATAACCATCAACTACAATCACGGGTAGTTTGAACACATGCCACCTAAATAACCATCAACTACAATCACGGGTAGTTTGAACACAAGCCACCTAAATAACCATCAATATATAATCACGGGTAGTTTGAACACATGCCACCTAAATAACCATCAACTACAATCACGGGTAGTTTGAACACAAGCCACCTAAATAACCATCAACTACAATCACGGGTAGTTTGAACACAAGCCACCTAAATAACCATCAATATATAATCACGGGTAGTTTGAACACAAGCCACCTAAATAACCATCAACTACAATCACGGGTAGTTTGAACACAAGCCACCTAAATAACCATCAACTACAATCACGGGTAGTTTGAACACATGCCACCTAAATAACCATTAATATATAATCACGGGTAGTTTGAACACAAGCCACCTAAATAACCATCAACTACAATCACGGGTAGTTTGAACACAAGCCACCTAAATAACCATCAACTACAATCACGGGTAGTTTGAACACATGCCACCTAAATAACCATCAACTACAATCACGGATAGTTTGAACACAAGCCACCTAAATAACCATCAACTACAATCACGGGTAGTTTGAACACAAGCCACCTAAATAACCATCAACTACAATCACGGGTAGTTTGAACACAAGCCACGTAAATAACCATCAACTACAATCACGGATAGTTTGAACACAAGCCACCTAAATAACCATCAACTACAATCACGGGTAGTTTGAACACAAGCCACCTAAATAACCATCAACTACAATCACGGGTAGTTTGAACACATGCCACCTAAATAACCATCAACTACAATCACGGGTAGTTTGAACACATGCCACCTAAATAACCATCAACTACAATCACGGGTAGTTTGAACACATGCCACCTAAATAACCATCAACTACAATCACGGGTAGTTTGAACACATGCCACCTAAATAACCATCGACTACAATCACGGGTAGTTTGAACACATGCCACCTAAATAACCATCGACTACAATCACGGGTAGTTTGAACACATGCCACCTAAATAACCATCAACTACAATCACGGGTAGTTTGAACACATGCCACCTAAATAACCATCAACTAAAATCACGGGTAGTTTGAACACAAGCCACCTAAATAACCATCAACTACAATCACGGGTAGTTTGAACACAAGCCACCTAAATAACCATCAACTACAATCACGGGTAGTTTGAACACATGCCACCTAAATAACCATCAACTACAATCACGGGTAGTTTGAACACATGTCACCTAAATAACCATCAACTACAATCACGGGTAGTTTGAACACAAGTCACCTAAATAACCATCAACTACAATCACGGGTAGTTTGAACACATGTCACCTAAATAACCATCAACTACAATCACGGGTAGTTTGAACACATGTCACCTAAATAACCATCAACTACAATCACGGGTAGTTTGAACACATGCCACCTAAATAACCATCAACTACAATCACGGGTAGTTTGAACACATGCCACCTAAATAACCATCAACTACAATCACGGGTAGTTTGAACACATGCCACCTAAATAACCATCAACTACAATCACGGGTAGTTTGAACACATGTCACCTAAATAACCATCAACTACAATCACGGGTAGTTTGAACACATGCCACCTAAATAACCATCAACTACAATCACGGGTAGTTTGAACACAAGCCACCTAAATAACCATCAACTACAATCACGGGTAGTTGGAACACATGCCACCTAAATTACCATCAACTACAATCACGGGTAGTTTGAACACATGCCACCTAAATAACCATCAACTACAATCACGGGTAGTTTGAACACATGCCACCTAAATAACCATCAACTACAATCACGGGTAGTTTGAACACAAGTCACCTAAATAACCATCAACTACAATCACGGGTAGTTTGAACACATGCCACCTAAATAACCATCAACTACAATCACGGGTAGTTTGAACACATGTCACCTAAATAACCATCAACTACAATCACGGGTAGTTTGAACACAAGCCACCTAAATAACCATCAACTACAATCACGGGTAGTTTGAACACATGTCACCTAAATAACCATCAACTACAATCACGGGTAGTTTGAACACAAGCCACCTAAATAACCATCAACTACAATCACGGGTAGTAACAGCATGCTGTTTTGCAAGATAACAACCTGAAACTGTTTATTAGTGCGATGAAAAAAATTAAGGCATAGGTATTGATGCTGTGCTATATAAAACTGGATCACCAAGATTAAAACAGATACATAGGATGTTGGAAAAACCCATTGCCCAATCCCGTTAAATGTCTTTTAATATACTTACGTAATCAATGTTAATTGCATTATGTCTATTTCTCTGTCGATTTCTTAATTTTATATTGTGAAAATGTGTCCACACGAAGGAAACTTTGTTTTAATTAAGATTTGACCTCAGCACTGTGAAATACACATGCAAGTTTACGCACATTGTACAAATCACTGATAGGAGTCACTGACCTTTTTTCTAATTTATCATTGTTTGATATGTGCGTATTTGGGCTTGAACTTTATCTACATCACTTGAATAGGAATAAACAACCTTCATGATTCAAACAAATCCCAGATAAACAGTGTAAGTGAACAAATATTAATTTCAAAGAAGTGAGGTTTTCTTTAAAATGCCTTCTATGTAGAGCTTTTGTATTATCCCAGTTCTTTTTAAATGAAATCAAATGCGTGAACTAGACATACTGCTTCTTAGAAAGGAATGCGTATATTGTATATGAGAAGCACGTCTATGTTATTTCACCATGCTTATTTGGTATAAATAATGTCCTTTTGTGTGAACATTTATTTTGCTTGATCCATGATCCTGAGGCCACAGCCTTAAGGTGATAATAACGACGTATAGTATAGCTGTAAAACTTTTTAACATGGACAATTTGAGCGTTTTTCTATAAAAAGAAAAAAAAATGAGTGACGTATTTGCTATGAACAATAGCCAATGTGACAGAATAAATGAATCACTCGATGAATTCCGAAACAACGCCACTAACCAGGTGTCTCTATACATCGCAAGTATTCAACAAATGTGTTTGTTGTTATTTATTGATTGATAGGTTGAAAAACACATTTTGGTAAATCTGACATTATGTTACTAGACAGAATGTGCCCTTATGAATAAAGCTTGTATAGGAGTTTTATAAGCTACATAATGACGCATAAAACACACTTTGCGCTATATGCATTAGACCTTGCAGTAACGTGTTGAGGGTATGCACAATGAGTCGTCCGATGACGGCTTGTATACACACATTTACTTCAACGAGTTTAATAAACACAAGCCTGGTAGTCGACACTTCAATGACAACCTCTGTTTAGTGGCACAAGTCAAGGGCCAAAACGACAATTAAATAACGACACTAAAGGACACATCGCATTTATTTTCATAAACGCAGTAGGGCACGCGAGCAAATTCCACGTAGAACGCTAGATGATTAGTTGCTCTCTAGGACTACTGCGTTAATACAGCATGAACGCAAGTAAAATGCGTTCACTACTTATATTTTCATTTGACATTTTAAATTATTTTTTCAAAACAATTAATAATTTGCAATAAACAATGCAGGCATAACTTCCTACGTGTCATACGATATGAACGTCAAATTTTATCTATAAAAAAACACAAGGCGAACGTGATTATAATACATATAAGCACCTCATACTCAAATACAAATACCACAAACATACCTCACTTGCAACCTTCAACACAATCATATGCACTGTTGAAATTATCGTCACGGCTTTTCATGCGTTGTGAACAAAAGTATCAAATAGAACGCTATTCGAAATTTTGTCAAATTACTGATAAGCAGTTGCTTTCTGAAGTATCTTACTATGTTCGAAAAACGATGAATCAGATGTCTTTGGTGGTCAATGAATTGTTCTACTCCTTTACGATTTCGGTCATGTCTGTACTGTGTTGTCCTAGTAGTGCATTATTGTTGTCACCTTTAATTGCGTTCCATTTAATCACACACAGTAGTGATGGAAATGTAATTCCGTTTGCTAGTAATTTCATACGCATTTATCATTTCGCATGTAAATTGCTTATTAACAAGTGCATCAATGTTTAGGTCCATTATTTAGTCTATTATAAAGTCAAATATAAGATTTAAACTATAATAATGAGAAGCAAATGATCGTAATGCTCGAGTTTTAAAATATAGATGATTATTAGCCGGATATTGTAAATGATGATGATGATCCGCGTCATTATCCTCCTTTTCCTCTTATGTATCATCATTTTTATTATCACCCCCTTCCCAAGATGACTAAAATTGTAACAACAGTTGTTATCGCGATGATTATTACATTGGAAATATTGCATATCTTAGTAGCTGATGTTTGATATTAGTAGCGATCGGGCACATAAACGCATTGGACTCCTAGCAAACTCTACACAGTTCTATATGTTTGAGCTCTATTTCGCGCTACATCGCATTTATGTATCGTACAAATTTGTTTTATTAAAATGCAACGGAATACTCTACGAGCTTAGCATGCATGTGATTTTTTTAAATACCTGACATAAAAATAAGACCGTCGTGGAGAAGGAGTGTTCATTTTTCAACGGTTTGAACTGCAGCAAGGTAATTTATCATTGGAATGATCTACACTGCCACAATTGAAAGCCTTTCAATGTCGTCCAGTTAATGAAAGAGTAAGCGCAGCCCTTCTGTCTAAGGCGTCCCGGGTTCGATTCCCAGTTTGCGCCTACGAGTGTTTGCAGTGTTTCACCTAGCCAGACATATAGGTTTTCTCCAGTCACCCCGGTTGCCCCAGGAACACAATATCACACTTTCGCGCAATGTCGTGCCACCGAGGGTGACTAAGGATATAAGTTTATCGAACTTTCTTCACAGCTAACCTTATGTTGTACCATATTGAAATCATTAAGCTCAATTGGCAATTTGGCAGGTACAAGCATAAGATTGGTAAGCAATAATCACCACGTTGTTCTAGCGTAAATCCTAGACATACTTTTAACAAAATTAAAGCTTGGTCCTAAGTTCTTATCAAAAAGCATTTCAATACACCAACTTGCAAACATTAACTTGACTAAACAAAGCAAATAGCTAGTTTTGGGGGTTTGTCTTAAAGTTTTGATGTTCTTTAGAAGACTCAAGCTCTTTGAAGGGAGAGTATAACATCCCTCATTATCAAACAAAAAAGCTGAGATTGATTCTGTGAATATAAGGGACTTAATCTTGTTCGAAAAATATATGATATGTAAACAGGTTGTGAGACTTAATAAAAACTTGGAATATTGCAAATATCCTCTTATAGTTAAAGAAATGAACAGCATGTGTTATATTTAGGAAATTTGGTAATGTGTCATTACTATTCACTTTACAATCTGTAATATACGTCATAGATGAAATGAAGAAAGAGAAAAAAAGTTGTGTTTTAGTTGAACAAGAAAATGAATCAGTTCTTCAATGTTTCAAGGGATGATGATGTTCACTTCATTGAAGTTTTATGTCAAACCTGAAAATAGAAAAGTGTACAACTAGACATGTGGGAAAAACACAAAAAATAGTGACACAAAGTACATTAGGTATAACACAAGTCCAACAAGCAATATGCACAAAACAATACTTATGAATAGGTTGTGTTGTATTAGTTTTTATAATATTTTTTTTCTCTAAAAATTGGCCTTTATAAAAATTTTTTTTTAAATTAATTGGTACTTAGCAAAAAATTCCCTACTTAAAAAAGCGCCAAAATGCCGCTTATTTTTTTTGGTACACAAATTATCATTATTATTATTATTATTATTATTATTATTATTATTATTATTATTATTATTATTTGTTTTACATCACTAAGGTCAAATGAGTTAAATATGATAATTTATAAAACAATAATAAACATTTTTTTTCATCAACCTAGTATATTGTGCGCCTTCAAAACATGAACTAATCTTTTTTCCGATTTGCGAAAATTGCTTGTTGTGTCTTGCGGGATAAATATCGCATAAAAAATGAAGTTTAAGCATTAATTTTATTAAACTAAGGACCTTTTCTCTATTTGTGTGAAACTACTTCCGTAAATTTATGTTTTATTTGTCTATGATTTTACTGTCCTATTTAGCATTGTCAGTGTTGCCGACTATTCTAACCTTCTACCGAGCGAGCACATGTGTATTTTGTATTGTCATGTGACCTATAAAAACACTCGAAATAAACATAGTATTTTGAACTGTTTTGTTAATATGAATAACACTTATTTTTTAAAACCGACTTAGAAGGTACTGTTTTTTTTTAAAAAACATAACGTTCAAAGCCTTGATTGTTTTCATTGTATTAATTAAAACACGCACGGTAATGTTTAATTACTCGTAGTAAAATCATGATAGGAAGATAGCTGGGGAGGTCGTGTTAAGTGTGCCTGTGAGTGTAGAAGTGTATTTGGTTGAGTTTGCATGCAATGATGTCAGACTTCATTATGAAAACGCCATGCTTTGAAGATAATTAAAACCTAAAAAAGGTATTGTATTAATATTGTTATTCAATCATTCCCTGACACTACGCTTCTGTAATCTCTTAACAATAAAATAGTTAAAAATATATTAATTTATTACAGGCGCTAAAATTTACATAAATTAAAACATAAGAGTTTCTACTTGACTTAAGGTTTAAGTTTTGACATTAGGATATCGTATGGGTGCACTTTACTGTTTTGATTGTTATGTAAGGTTTGTAATGGAATAAACAGCTATAACACACTAGTATAATATTAAATACGATTATGAATTGCTGATTGTAAGGGATAGAAATTTAAGAAGAATCTTTCAAATAAAACAAATTGTGCTATCATTTTAATGGCACTCCAAATTTGACTTTCTGCGACAGTAGACCGCATGAGCATACGAACTGATTGATATGTTATGTTTGTTGACTTGTAGTTTTCGTTCTCTTTTTGAGTGTTTTTTTTTGGCATTGTGCCTTTAAACATGATCTTTGTTACATTTTAGGCTACTGGGCTTGCCCCTCCCCCAACCCTATAGTTCCCATTGTTTTACTCTTTGTTCATGTCAATTCCTCCTAATATTTCTGTTACTGTATACCGTTTCTGGTTTTCGGTAAAATATTACGTGTAAGCGCCTTAAAGTTAACAAAAAAATAATTGGAAAACTTTTAGAACTAAACTTAGCCCTTATGAATGTAAAATCATATTATTGTTCACATAAGCTTTTTTTCGTACCATAACCTTACACACACTTAATCTCGCGTACTAAATATTCAAAATAACATGCTGAGTTTGAAGCACATTAAGGGCCTTCCAGGGTGTAAAAAAGTTTGAATAACTAAAACATAAAATGTTTAAAAGCATATTCTTATTTAGATTTCAGGCCCATTATTTAGCAAGCATAATAGATATATATGGGTGCGATATGTGTTGTTGTAATTAGGAGTTGAACAAATTTTTAGAAGGAATGTGTTATAAGATTTCTAATCAAAAATATTTTATTAGATTTCTAATAAAAAAGCATTTGTATTTTTCCGGAAATGTCTTTATAAAAAATTAATATGATTTTGTGTAAAAATAGTCAGTACTTCCCAATAAACTATGGCTTATGATTTTGTGGGTATTGGAGCTATTTTAATAAACAAATTGCATTTTTGCAGGCTTGATTGAAATTGGAATTAAATACACTGTTTTACTTATTTTACTGTTCAGAATATCTTTCGCAAATGAAAATCTCTAACACATTGTTAATTATGTTGTCTGGGGCATTGTGACACAAACACATAGTTATATTGTTGTTAATCTTCTTACGTTATTTTTTCTCAACTCTTTATTACCCCAAAAATGTCATAAAGGATGTTTGTATTACGCCTTAACAAGAATGTTCCTGACAACAATTCAAATCATGAACCTTGGAAACATTTAATATTTGGCTATCCTCAACAAATTATTGCATTGGGGAAGGCCCGTTAAAGGATGACGTGTCATTCAACAAGCACATATATTACGACCTAAAGCATCCAACGTCATCTGCGTGGTAGTTTTAATTAAATAGACAAAAACTAACACAGAGCAATTCAATAAACGCTTAATGACTTTCCCTCTAATGTAATAAACGTTCTCATGACGGAATCCTGTGGAAAACCTTTCCAATCACAGTTAAATGGTTTATTTTGCAGGAGCAACAGCGGGGCGAGTTTAATAGCCAAGACCGATCTTGTTAGGCAGTCTGGAATTTAGTATTTCAAAAGATGTATATTTTCCTTCTCCATGAAGTGATTTATTTTGAGTAAATATGTGTGAATAAATAAACCAATTTGCTAACAAAAGCAACGGAATATTCGTAAAGATATACCGAGCATTTGTTAATCTCAGAATAGTGGATGTACATGCTCAATCTCAAATTTAAAACGATTTAAGAAATGTAATGCAAGGTTAATTTCAGAATCAAACTGTTCAATTATCCAATCGAATTATGATCATCTTTCAGACGAGTGTATTACAGAGGACCAAGTAATCTTCATATTGCACAGAAAGTTTCTCATGTGTGTTCAAGAATGTATTGTGAAATAATGAAGTGGTCACCGTAACATTCAGATTAATCGTACTAGGCACAGAGATCAGTGAAAGGAAAATGAAGAATTCAACGAATATCATCCGCTCTTTGTTGCAATATGACATCATCAACAGTACTCCAGACGTCATCGATGATGTAAACCAATCGTTATCAAGCATCGTTTACGCTAACATCACAGATAGCGTAATGAATGATACAACAGGATATGACGTGTTTCCGGGACAACTAGGATTCTTTATGACAAATATAAGGCTAATAAAAGCTGTTATATTGTGTGTAGTTGTCGTAATACTTATACTCACCACATGAAGATTTGTGTTTAAGAGTTTCGCAAATTACTTGGATGGGGGCAGGAAATAAATCTAAATCGACAACTTTTCCACAGGCTTATTCAACATCTGAATGGACTACTTGTTCGTATGGATCTTTTTTTGGCAGATTATTCCCAGTTGTTGATAGACTACTGTGTTATTTGAGAGATCAATTTTTGTAAAAAGAATGTACGTTGACAGTTAATTTCTGGTGAATGAAATGAGTTTCGACAGTCTTTTTTTATTTTTTTTTTATTTTATGCAGTTTGTAATTGATAAATATACTGTTGTAATTGTAATTTGTTTCTGTATCCTTATTATGTGTATGTTTAAAATTACAGGTTCACTAAAATGTTATACAAACCAAATAATATCATTTGCAACATTCCATGTGTTTTATAACGTCTTATATATATTTCACAGGTGTTTATTTCTCACAGATAAATGGGATATAAAGCTCAAATCAAACACAGGATGTTGTGTTATTCTCTTCCGCTTGTTTTGAAAAAGTATTTTACACGAAGGTTAATATCGATTGTTGTATTCAACTGGAAGATTGTTCTTGTTAATTCAACCATAGAACGGTTATTAGCAACTTAATACACATGTTACTATATATAGTAACATTTTAACGTTGTCAGAATAGTCATTATCGGCGCGGCGGGACCATAATCATCAAAATTGATAATAGCCCCGGGGCTATTATCAGTCACGTGACCGATAATGACCCTGCGATTGTCCGCACGTGCAACGTTACGCAATTTCACGTTGTTGAAGATGGCTGACGGAGTAGACATGGGTGAACGTACGCTCGAAAATTTAGCCAACAGGCTACTTCAACTGGATTCTGCCATCGAAAAATATGAACATTTCACTGAGGCACAAGCCCGGCAATTCATTGAAGCAAAGAAAAACAAGGCTAAGGTAACAAAAACAAGGAGTGACATGAAAAAGGTGAACGATTGGCTGAATGATGACGGCGAGACCCGCCAGATCAAAGACATTCCACCAAAGGAGCTAGATATTCTTCTATCCAGATTCCTGCTCAGTGTCAAGAAGACCAAGCTTTCGGCAGAGGCGAATGGCCCCGCTGCAACCAACTTCGAGCCATCTACCCTGCGTGGCATCTTGTCAAGTGTAAAGAGACACCTGTCCGAGAATGGTAGGCGTATTTCTGTTTGTTATTATTATCTAAAACAACTAAAGTTAATATATAAACACCTTAATAGTTATATATTTTATAGTTGCCTATAATTTTATGCACAGACTTTGATTATTTTAATCATAATCAACTCGTTTTGCAGAGTACGAAGGCGATGTCATTGGCGGAAAAGAGTTCAAACTCACACGGGACACGCTAAAAGCGAAATGCGTGGACTTGAAAGAAAAGGGACTTGGCAACAAATAACAGAGAGCCGATCCCTTCACTTCCTCAGAGATTCAGCAACTCTACGAAAAGGAACTTCTTGGAGCCGGTAAGTTTGGCAGTTAATTGATTGTGTACATATCACTAAGCAACAAAGACAAGGGAGACAACTAAAGCATAAAGAGAACGATATAAGCCGGTCCCCGGTATTCAAAAAAGCCTACCTTTATAATATGTATTGCGTGGTAATAATGAATAATAGGTAATTATTATTGTATGACAAAATTCATGGATTTTATGTCTGTTATTTTATATTTCTTTAACCTAATATATATTTTATAAACATTCATTACTATATTAAGGTAGAAAAAAGAAATCTATATGCATTCAGAGTGAGTTTACAGTGCAGTACATTGTTAAACAGTAGAGAACATTATACAACATAATAATCAAGCACATTTTAACTGTGTAATTGTTTCAAATGGTATAAATTTCGAATTAATTACAGCCTCTCCAATTTCCCTCACAAATACTATTTGGCTTAACAACACCATGCACCTTGGATTGCGAGGAAGACAGGAGCACTTGACCATGTTGTGGGGGGACTTGGAATTAAGCCAGACCTCCGATGGTGTGAGTTACTTGGCCTTCACGGAGAGGGCGACAAAAACAAGAAACGGAGTTGCTGGTGACCACAGGCAATATGTACCTAAGCTCTTTGAACAGCCAGGTAACCAAGTAAAAATAGCATTGTTACAAAAAGGTTATTTTTCTATTGTTAATAGATGATGTTCATTTATTGCAGTTAGCAAAACTTTTTAAACTAAAATCCATTTAAAATAAGAATTCAAATGTTGATTTTGTAAAAAAATAAATAAATATGTGATTGAGTACTCTAAATGTGTTTTAAAATTATTTGCAGGAGACCCAAACTGCCCTGTAAGGTTATATCAGCTTTACAAGGAAAAGAGACCACCTCAGATGTCCGCCCCAGAAACAAGGTTTTATGTAGCCCTGAATCCAAATTTTGGAAAGGGAACAGAATCAAATGATCTCTGGTTCATCAACCAAAACCTGGGAAAAAATAAATTGGGACAACTGGCCAAAACCATGAGTGAACAGGCATGTTAATCACTCTGCAAGAAAAACATGCATTACAAATTTGCTGGATGCCGGTTGTTTCCCCACTGAGGTGGCACAGCTGACTGGTCACAAAAATCTGATGTCTCTAAATCATTACCATACAACACGGCCTGTAAACGCCAGCTCCACCACTTTACGGTGGTGCAAAGAAAAAGAGCTGTCGACACTTCCGTGGTGGAGCTGTTCCCTATGTTTACATGAACAAACGTGAGTATGATTTATATTTTATTTGATAATTTCATTTAACGGACATATTTCGGAAATCGAAGAATGTGGTACCGTGTAAGAACACTTCTACTGCAGGCTGGTTACTATTTCGTTTCAATAATGTGCAAACTGTGGTGCCAGGAGCTTTTCTCCCGAATCAGACTTGTGCATATTTTGAGATCTGATTGCATAGCAAGTACATTTCGGTGCTTACACACCCCGTAAGAACATTCTCACGCATGCTATTTACTATTGTAAATCAACCAATCACGATCCAGCCTTTTGATTAATCATGGCTCGAACGCTTTTCAAAATGAGCATATATTGAGCATTTATTAAAATTTGTCGAAGGATTCTAGACGTCAATATCTTAGTTGTAACACTCCAAATTATGTACTGTTGCGTGCCCGAGCGACAATAAAACTTGGTTGTTGCTTTCTAGTTGTATGACCGTTTTACTCGTTTGTTCTATATCGTTTTTACTGAGTTCTTAAAATGAAAACCCGAGACCAAAAACACTTTATTGCTGTAAATGGTTAAATATAATACTGGTTAGATGTTTTAAATAGCAAACATGTCAAATGAGACTCTAGAAGCTTAGCTGTTCCAAAAAATTCGTAATTATTCGCTTGCCTTCCGCAAAAACGAAGCCGAATGGTTCGAGATTAAATAATGAGTCACCACCGACAAATACTGTTTCCTCAACGAAGATGAAAGTTTAAAGGTTCTTTTCTAATAAAGTTGCTTAAATCAGTACTGTTTAAAGGTAAAACTACTCTTGGATTTACTGGAAATGATTCTCAGCATTACAATGTTTAATATACAACTTATAAACGATTAAGCTGTTTAAGTGAAAATTTAGATGTCTTACATTAGAAAAATGTCCAAAAAAATTACCCTGGACTTTACGGTACGGGCGCTTGAGCTCGGATGCCTTCAAAAAAAGAATGTTCGACGCTCCAACAGACGCTGAGGTCGACCAAACCAAGTTAGATCTGCCAAAGGCCGGCCGAAATTCTGGACAAATGATCACAGAACTCTGGGACCTCGGTCGACCCAAATGACCTTTCTAAGAAAACCAAGATTGCGGAAATGAAAACAGCCAAACAGTTGGAATTTAGCCTAATGGGTTTGTATAACAAAACAAAACGTACAAACTGACATTAAATGTTAATGTTAATCAAGATCTGACAAAAATCAATTATTTATGGATGAACTATGACTGAACTCAGAATAAGAGTTCAGGGAAAATGACAACAGTTATGTTTCTTCACAGAATTCTAGCATGCATATATATAATATATATAATATAAATGTCCAGCAAATGAATTTTGCTGCTAAAAGACTAGGAAAATGGTTAGGGTTATAAGTTAAATTTTACAGTCTGATTGGCATTGTAAACAAACATATTTGTATCAATTGTATTGACTCTGAACGAGAGACGCACTTGTACAAACACAACAAACTAACCACACACGCATCAAAATAGCTTTATCAATAATTGATAAGATTACCGCCTTTGAATGGTCACTAAAACTTGATTACTCAATTGCAAGCTTATGTCGCTCTACGCTCAAAATAGTTGTACCCTACTGCACTGTTGAATTGATGATTTCGACCACTGGCATACGAAAGCAGACTAGGGTGATATTTTTATGCAAATGTCGCAATAATGATTCATAATCTGATTATCTTATCAACAATGACATCGCATGCTTGAGAACAGTGAGCATGCATGCAAGAGTCATCTGGTCATGTGCTTTTGGGGCTTTTAATTTATTAGATTTGCTGGAGGCATCAACTGAATTAAGTGCTTAAAAGGTCATATCAAAATTTAGAAAAAAAACATATACCGTAAAAGTGCTGGGAAAGCAATACAAAAATACAGTATGTATGTTATATACAAAACAATATATTATACATATTAGGCCGATTGTTCAGAACTTTGATGAAACAAAGTGATTAACGAAATGTCAAAATCTTATACGTGAACTTCTTCATGATATGTTGATATATCTTGATATAGACATGTTCATCTAAACAGCTGTCCCCAAATACGTTAGAAACCCAGTAGATCCAAAGACTAGTGTATCTTTACAATTCAGAGCAGTACTAATTTGGAAGTTAACAACGATGGAGTGTTAACTTTAACAAAGTTCTAAACAACCGGCGTGCTTTTTGAACTAGTAATGATTTGGTTACTTCTAAGGTGACAACGATTCAAGCTCCATCTGTTTGTGTATATGTATAAAACCAAAAACAAAAACATTTAAAATATTAATTCTGGTAAAAACTGAATTATTGAATTTAAAAAAAGGTTATTATTTTAATAATCAGTCATACTCAAGCATCCAAAAAGATTTATCAATGGTAAATAAATTGTGACATTGGAACTGGAACCGAAGCATTAAATTCCGGAAATTAGGTTGACAGTCACCAAGGTAAGATAAAGTAAAACAAAATGGAAGCGAAACAATCATCAACACATTATTCATAACCTACTAGTATATGCTGACCAAAGCGAGAATACCAAATCGGACAGTTTAATCTACATGAACATCTATATAATCAGTTTGCACTATTGTATATAAGACATTTCCATCAGGAGATACGCATTAGTAAAACGCGTTTGTTTTGTTTTCATTTGGTAAAGTTAACAGAGATTAGATATCACATTGTAAAACTGTTAGCTTTTTCTCTATATTATAATGTGGCAAAATCATTCAGCTTTACTATTTCACATTCCATTGAAACTCTCATTCCTAACCAGGACCGTTGTCAAAGCAACATCTTAGATCTTTCTAAGAAAAAGTGTAACAGTTTACTTAACTCGTTTCTAACAGTTTCTTTATCAATATATTTAAACACATGTTGTTCGGATAAATATTGTAAAGATATTTTAATTTAAACCATGAATATCTTTACATATGGAGTACATAAAAGGCGAACAATGAAATATTAACAGATTTGTATGATCCATAGTATTTGATAAACTCCATGCAGCAGTGTTAAAACTTCCGGTTGAATATGGTCCTCCACAAGATATCAATTTAGGATGGTTTCTATTAGAGTTGATAAAAATCGACTTGTATTTGTTCATTTGATCGCTCTTCTAATGAATGTTTTTCATTTAGATTTTATTAATTGATGAAGTTGTATTTATATAATTAAAAATGAGACGTTGGATTACCCTTTTGGCGCAAAGGGAAGAGCACTAATACAATTAAATATTGTAGTTATCGTAAGTCGCGATCAGAACATTTCATGTGATTCAAAACTACGGGCATTTACGTTCACACGCGTATAGAAGGGTTTAAGCGAGCTACATTCGACTATAAACGGTAATCGGCAAGAATTATTTCGACAGTTGAACAATTACTTCCCCTTTAGTCTGCACAAAAACCGTGATCTATTTGCCGATAGATCACCGAAAATTAAATTAATGTCCTATTACAATGTTTAGAAATAACGTTAACAAATATAAAATATAGACCGCATGATCCTGTCCTAAGTTCGTAGTTTGTATGCAAAACTAAACAATATTTATATCTTTCCACCAGATAGCGGTCAATTTAAATGCGAGTATTTCGTCTCGTGAATTGTAGCTCAATATATAACATGAATAGTTGCACACACAAGAAAAAATATTTTAGCAGTAGTTAAGGTACATGTAGATTGTTTTTGTTTACAAAATTATTTTGTAAATCCGGTTAATCAGACATGTTGATCATCAGCCGACTTAATAACCATCGATATAAATCACCACGGGTAGTTTAAACACACGCAACCTAAATAATCATTAAGATATCATCACGAGTAGCTGTTTATAAGTGCGATGAAAAATAATCAAGGCATTGTTTTTGATGCTGTGCTGTATAAACCTGTATTTACATCGATTCTGACAAATACATAAGATGTTGGAAAAACTCACAGCCAAATCCCTTTGTAGGCCTTTATTATATTATTGCTAACACTGTTTATTGCACTATGTTTATTATTTACTGTCGTTTATTTATTTTATATTGTGAAAATGAATTAAAATATGAATCAATTAAAATAAGACCTAAGTTATGTGAGATACTCATAAAAGTGTATGCAAATTATGCACATCAATGCTAGGCATCAATAATTTGATTTTTCTCCTAATTCATCATTTAATCAGAGATGTGTATTTTGGTTTGAAATTTATTTATCCAATAGATAAACAACCTTCAAGCTTCTAAAATATTGCCGATTAACAGGGTAAGTGAAGACATGATAATTCCAAAACGTTGAAAAAACACACGTCAATAATTTCAAGAAACGTCAAAACAGCCGTAAACCAAACGGTCAAATGTTGTTCTTTATGCCAGAACACAGTCGTACTCGTATCAATATGATCTGTTAGCTTTGCATTCGTATTTTGCGATATTTAAAGTGTATTGACACTAATAAGAACCCTTATATGAAGCTCTGATACGAACTGATTTAAATGTAATAAACAAACAGTTAACGCACAGGGTATGGTTTTAAAATGTTTTTGTAATAAATAAAAGCTTAAAATCAATCGAATCAAACAAATTGTGCTATATTTTCTTCATTGGATTCAAAGCGTGACGTTTTGTGACTGTAAACAGCATGAACATACGAACTGATGTAATTTATCCTAAAGTAATTATTGGTATGCACATAGTGTACAGGCTTCAAGATTGGCAGTGGAAACAATTAATTCAGTTTAAACGGGACTCCACTCGCTAATGTTTTTGCGCCAAAAATGAGTTTTCTCGGAAATGCATATGAAAACACTTGTATACCAAGTATTTACTTCTCAAAAGCTAAATCGCAAAAATAATTCAATACAAGGAAACAATCTGGTTGTTGTTTGGGGCGAACCCACGGTGGAGTTGATGGGCCTACAGATTTTTCTTCGACAATAGGGACGCCGAGCGTATTACAAATCAATTAAAATTTGCCCAAAAGTTCCGTCCAATCGTTGGAATTTGCAGGTCCAGCGAAAATATATTCGTCCAAACAATGATCAATTGCGTTTAAGTCAGAAGCATCAGATACTGCTAAATGTAAGAATGTTGAAAAAAATCGTATAAAGAATGGGCATAGCTGCAGGCGAAACATTAACATGTGTCGTAGTAATAGTTGTCAATGAGTTTCAAATCAAGCAAGTGGAAGTAGGCTGTATGAATTATCATTAATCTAAATGCTGACTTTAAGTGACGCTTTGCCATTAATGCACCTTCCCAAAGAATTGATATCATGTCCTCTAAGATGGCAAACGTAGAACATATAACCAAACAAAACATAAAACGAAGCAAAACCCCTCACTAGACCTGGCAATAACGCCTAATGGGGAAGTACGTAAAACAGCTAAAGGCAGTTCCGTGAAAGGAACGGTCATACGGGATCATTATGTTTTTTTAATTATGCTTAGAGTTTCCGAAAAATGAGTTTTATGTTTGAGCCGTCAATTACCAATTTTAAAGCATATTTTTTTGCATTTCCTTTTGTAAACCCATCTGAAGCATTTTAGAAACATACCTTTTCTGATACCTATCCAAGAGTGTCTTAAGGTCTGAAATAAACATTGATGAACTTCCCAGGTACCACAGGGCGATGTATGCGCAGTGGGGACACGGACCATCCACCGAAACGGCGATCTGACGCGGACGTTGAACTACCGGAAGGACGGGTGACAGACGGACAGAGCCTATAAGGATGCAAATTGAAGCTTTTTGACACCACATGGGCTTCTAGGTCGGGAGCAAGTTGCTGTGTTAAAGTCATAACATTGCCTCACTAGTTGGACGGGGGCACCATTATCGAAATTGGGATTTGACGAGATGAAAAGAAGCCACAATTCTTGGTCTACTTCCGCCCAGGAGCGGGTGGGATTCATGACTTGACGGTACCGAAACTGTTCAACATACTTCAACCAACCATTTTTACTTCTTTTCGGTGCTTTTCTTATTAAACTTGCGTATTTTAGAAGATCCTGATTTTTTTTGGGATGGCCAGCCTAATGGGTAGGCTTCATTGCAAATTAGCCAGGAGGGGTCAATACAATGTAATTGGGTTAATCATTCAGTTCAGGAGTAACAAGCTGACCATGGTCAATAAACTGACTACCACTATTTTTGGAGTGTGTATTTACATTTACAGACACACCAAGTGTTACAGGTAACATCGGCACAGAACTAAATAGCATGTCAAAAATACCGGTTTGTGGCCCTGAACTCGTTAGATGACTGAGTCCATTCAACCCTAACCATGCTACTCTGCCGTTACTTGGATGGCTTGTAGTGCCATTGACCTGAAGATGGCTGGCACTGGCGGTTGTGCGCGGGCCTGCGACTTTTTCGATGGTGCCACAAATAGGGCTTCCGCAGGGTACGAGCGCATGCTGCTGGTCACATGACTCCCACTCCGTTTCATCAGATTCACACGATGCTTTAAACGTATGTGAAAAGAAACGTGGAATACGTAATCTTTAACCAAATTAAACAGACCGAAGCAATCATTTAAATATTGACTATGATGGCCATGACAAGGCACGAAACGAAAAAAGGAACATACCTAAATCTATTTATTCTAGAGTAATATAATGGTTACTGTAGCGTAGACCAGTATCGTAAAAAAGACTCTGTGCCGCGATTACGCTGGTTACATTAAGCTGTAACCAGAAATATAGAAACGTTAAAAGTGCTTTAAGAAAACACCAAACAGTCACTTCAATATTGTTTTCATTGACAATTGTTCAAACAACAGATTAACGTTGTTAAATTTTTCAGATTGAAAACGTTGATCATTAATAACTTTAGAGAATATTATGATAAATAGCGATTAAACGACGCAAAACGGTCGATTTCCTTTATAGCTCATCGTATATATTTCAGTGGTCAAATATTTCTTAAAGTGGCCGTGTTTTTGTGTTATAAAACATGATAAACTTGTAATTAAACCATCATAAAAGTGCATAAGAGTGTGTTTAATGCATGAAACAATGATCAATTCGAATGTTTGAAATAAGATTTGTATTACAAATACAAGTGAAGCAAAAAGGAAAATCCTAGGATTCCTAATAATGACACAAGGTATTTATTTTTTAACTATAAGAGGATATTTGCAATTTCCCAAGTTTTTACTCAGTCCCACGACCTGAACATATATCCACAATTTCTATAACAAGATTCAGACCCTTATATTCACAGAATCAATCTCAGCATATTTTGTTGAGTATGAAGGGTGTTATACCCTCCTTTTAGAGAGAGTTTGAGTCTACTAAAGAACGTCTTTTTTTATGACAAACCCCAAAAACTAGCTGCTTGCTTTGTTTAGTCAAGATTATATTCGAAACATTTGCTTATTGAAAAGAGATATACAAAGGGTTGAGGTAAAAAAATAATAGTATTTTAAAAAGTTATTAGGGCCTGCAAGCCTTCATTTTGTTAGAAGTATATCTTGGAATCACGCTATAAAACGTGATGGATTACTGGTAACTTAATTATTTCAATATTATAACAACATTAGGTTAAACCTTTAAAAAAACTGTTAAGAAAGTTGAATACACTTATTATCACCCTCGTAACTGGCACAATTTTGCTTGAAAGTGTAGTTTTGTGTTGTGGGGGATACCGGAGTATCTGGAGAAAACCTATTTATCTGGCTAGGTGATGAACAGCAAACACACGTGTGCCAAAGCTGGGAATCAATATAGGGATATTTTGGACAGAAGCAATTGCGCTTACTATCGCATTAACTGGACAACATTGTGTGGCTTAAACTGCCGCAGTTTAGAACTTCATAATAATGAGCTCAACTTGCAACAGTTAATCCGTTCCAAAATTTAACTTTTCTTCTTCATGAAGATCTTATTTTTTATATCAGGCATTTAAGAACAAATCTCATGCATGCTTAGCTCGAAGATATACCGGTGCGTCTTCGCGATAATTAACGTGGCCTGCATTGTAATAAAACAAGTGTGTACGATACACGCATGCTAAGTAACGTCGTATGAGCTCAGAAATAAAAAAAAACTGCGTAGAGCCGGCTTGGAGTTCAATGCGTTTATATGATCAATCGCTCATATTATAAAACAGAAGCTACTAAAATTTTGACTTTTTAAATGCAAATCAACTCAATATAGAAAATTTATCATCACGAAAATAATGGTTGTCATGATTTAACTCATGTTGGGAATAAGGGGGGGGATAAAATTAATTATTGTGAGGAGTAAGAGGAGGAATATGACACGGATGATGATAATGATGATGATGATGATGATCATCATCATCATCATCGTCATCATCATTTACAGTATCCGGCTAATGATCATCTATATTTTAAAGCTCGAGCATTGCGATCGTTTGCTTCTCATTAATATCGATTACACGTTATCTTTGGCTTAATATGTTGACTAATTAATGGACCTGAAATTGGTGTCCTGGTTAATAACCAATTTATATGCGAAATAACAAATGCGTATGAGATTTTTCAGCCAACTGAGTGATATGTCCATCACTACTGTGTGGTGATTCAAAGGAACGCATTTAACAAGGTTAAAATAGGTACCACTAGATCAAAAAGAGTTCACGACTTGATCGAAATCGTTAAAATGTATTACAATTCGGTGACCATCAAATACTTATGATTTATCTTCTGTTCGTACATAGTACATTTAAATGTATTTTATAAGCAACGGAGACAAATGTTACAAGCTCTAAAGATATTCACTGTACTCGATGGTTATAGCGTAACCTATAATGGACGTTCTAGTGATAAAAAACAAGTCACGTCTATAAGCAACTATTCCTCAGTATTGTGACATAGTTTCAATTAGCGTTCTTTTTGATACTTCTGGTCACAACGCAGTAATAGCTATGATGATGAAAATGTCGAACCGCATAATTTAATGTTTTTGTTAAGGGGATGTATGTGAGGTCTGTTTATTGTGTTTGTATTTTTGTATGAGGTGTTTATACGTATTAAACTTACATTCTCCTATTCCTTTGTTTTGTTAAAACTTGACGTTCACATTGAAAAACAAGCAAGTAGTTATGACTTCATAGTTTATTTCAATATTGCTCTCCGACTGAATTAGCGCGATGTCGTTAAAACTATTTTAGAACAAATGCTCATTTGCAGAGAGTCCTGCTAATTTTCAATAGTTTTTAATATTATTTCAAAATGTTAAATGTAGTTATAGTATTGAACGCATGTTTACTTACGTTTATGTTGTATGAACGAAGTATTTCATGAGAGCAAAATATTAGCTATCGTTTTCTATGAAATTAGCTCGCGTGCCCTTTTGTGTTTATACAGCATCACGCAAAATGAGTACGATCAGTCTTTCAGTGTATTTTATTACTTGTCGTTTTGGCACTTGACTTGTGTCACTAAACAGGCTTTTTCTTTAAAGTTTCGACTACTAGGCGTGAGTTCATTTTACTAATTCAAGTGAATTTGTGTTCAACAGTTGCCGTTGGAAAACTCATTGTGCATACTTTTGACACGTAACGGCAAGGTCAAACGCATATAGCTCATAGGGATTATGTGGGTCAGTATGCAGCCCATAGAACTCCTGTCTGCTTTACCCGTAAGGACACATTCTGTGAAATCTTATGTCAAATATTTAATAATCAGCTTTAGCAAAAATGCGTTCAACAAATAATAACAAACAACAAACACACACAATCATTGAACAATTGCGATGTATAGAGACACCTGGTTGGTGCCGTGGATTCGGAGTTCATGGAGTGATTCATTTTTTCTGTCACATTAGTTTTTTTTAATAGGAAATACGTCACATCAATAAATATATTTTATAAATAGGAAAAACAATTGATGTCGCGATTTTCACCTCACGGCTATGGCCTAAGGGTCATGAATCAATCAAAGGAAATATTGTCATAAAAGGAAGTTATAAAGACCAAATTATCATGGTGAATTAATACAGACATGTTTCTTATACTCAATATACTTTATGCGTCCATTTACAAGATTTTGGTGTCGATTTAACGCATTTATTTTCATTTGTAAAGAACAGTGCTGATACAAAAAACTTCTCTACCTAAAAGGCATTTCGAAGGTGTTGTTTTCTCTGAAATTAGCAAATCTTCATTTACTCTGTTTTCATATGCATTTCCGAGAAGGCTTATTTTTGGTGCAAAACATTAGCGAGTCGATTCCCTTTTAAACAAAATTAAATGTTCCCACTGCCAATCTTGAAGCCAGTACACTTGTTCATACTAATAATTACTTTAGGATAAATTGCATCCATTCGTTTGTTCATGCTGTTTACGGTCACAAAACGTCACTCTTTGAATTCAATAAAACAATATAGCACAATTGGCTTCATTTGAATAACTTTAAGCTTTATATTTTACCAAAAACATTTTAAAACCATATCCTATGCGTTAACTGTTTTTTTTTTAATTACATTTAAAAACAGTTATTGTTAGAGCTTCGTACTATAAGGGTTCTGATTAGCGTCAATACACTTTAAATTACACACAATACGAATACAAAGCTAACAGTTCATATTGATACGAGTTCGAATTGTGTTCGAGCATAAAGAACAACATTTGACCGTTTGGTTTACGGCTGTTTTGAGGTTTCTTGCATTTATTTACGTGTGCCCTTTCAACCTCTTTGAAATTAATATGTCTTCACTTATCTTGTTCATCGGCAATATTTTTGAAGCATGAAGGTTGTTATCCCTTGGATAAATAAATTTCAAACTTAAAAACACATATCTGACAAAATGATAAATTAGAAGAAGAAACCATTCAGTAATGCCTTACATTGATGTGCATAAAGTGCAAACACTTTTATGAGTATCTCACATAACTGAGGTCTTATTTTAAATCATTCATAATTACTTTAATGAGGATATATTTTCACAATTTAAAATAAAGGAAACGACAGAAAAAAATAAACATAGTGCAGTGAACATTGCTAAAAATAATATAATAAAGGCCTGCAAAGGGATTCGGCAGTGAGTTTTTCCAACATCGTATGTACTTGTCTGAACCTATGTAAATACAGATTTATACAGCATAGCATAAAAAATGCCTTGATTATTTTTCATCGCACTTATAAACAGTTGCATTTCGTTATCTTGCAAAACAGCATGTGTTAACTACCAGTGATGATACCTTAATGACTATTTAAGTGGCTTATGTTCAAACTACCCGTAGTGATTTATATTGATGGTTATTAATGATGTCTGATTATCAAGATATGCAAGATTAATTTTTGTTTCACAACAAAATTATTTTGTAAACAAAAACAATCTATATATACCTTAACTTCTGCTAAAATGTTCTTCTTGTGTGTGCACCTATTTCTGTTAAATATTGAGCTACCATTTACGAGACGAAATACTCGCATTTAAATTGACTCCTATCTGGTAGAAAGATATTCGATGTAAATGAACATCGTAGCTGTCTATTAATATTTTTAAGTTTTACATTACAAACTATGATCTTAAGACAGGATCATACAGTCTATATTTCATATTTGTTAATTTTACTCCTAAACATTAAAATAAGATATTGATCGATAATATTTGGTGATCTATTTGCGAATAGATCACGGTTTTGTACAGACTAAAGGGAAAGTATTTGTTGTCGCAATAATTCTTGCCGATTACCGTTCAATGACGAATGTAGCTCGCTAAAATCCTTTTAAAAGCGTGTTAAACGTAAATGCCCGGAGTTTGGAATCACATTAAAAGTTCTGATCGCGTGTTACGATAACTACAATATTTGATTATATTAGTGCTCTTCCCTTTGCGCCAAAAGGGTAATCCAACGTCTCATTTTTAATTATATAAATACACCTTAATCAATTCAAAAAATGAGAATGAAAAACATTCATAAGAAGGGTGATCAATTAAACAAATACTAGCCAATTTTATCATCACTAATAGAAACCATCCTCAGATGATTTCTTGTGGAGGACCATACTCAACCGGAAATTGTTACAGTGCTGCATGGAGTTTATCAAATACTATGGACCATACACATCTGATAACATTTAATTTTTCGCTTTTCATTTACTCCATATGTTTAAATATTCATTGTTAAAAAATAAAATATCTAATTTAACCGAAAACTGTGTTATTGCAAACTGCATTTGCCCATCGTCGCATACCCCAGGATACTCTTCCATACTATGCTTCGTTGTGTATCGTGGACGTTTTGTGTGTACGTTTTATAACAATGAATAATTAAAGAGGCAGTTGCATTTATTTTGCAAGGTACCCATGCAGAAATATGCACAGACATCCAAACTTATGAACCCTTTTCGCGTTTCACTACATATTACTTGACAGCAGCCTAGACCACATGCCTGTATTGGGTTATGATTGGTAGGTAAGAATAAATTGAGATGTGTTTTAAATATATTGATTTAATAAAGAAAATGTTCGAAACGCATTAAGTAAACTATTACACTTTTGGTTAGAAAAATCTAAGATGTTATTTTGACATCTGTCCTTCGTAGGAATGAAAGTTACAATTGAATATGAAATAGTAAAGCTGAACGATTTTGCCAAATTATAATATCTATAGCGAAAATGTTTAACAATGGGATATTTAATATATGTTAACTTTACAGAATGAAAACAAAACAAATGCGTTTAATAATGCGTATCTCCTGCTGGAAAAATCTTATATACAATAGAGCAAACTGATTAAAATATATATTTACAAATGTACATGTTGATTAAACTGTTCGATTAGGTATTCACGCTTTAGTCAGCACATACTCGTGTTATGGTTGTTTCGCTTCCAGTGTTCTGTTACTTTATCATACTGGTGACGGTCAACCTAATTTCCGGGATTTAATGCTTCGATTCCAGTTCCAATGTTGCAATCCATTTAACATTGATAAAATATAATGCTTGAGTATTACTGATTATAAAAATAATAACTTCTTTTTGAAATTCAAATATTCAGTTTTTACTATAATGAATTATTTAAATGTGATTATTTTTTACACATATTTTCACAGATAACTTTCAAATCAGTACTGCTCTAAATTGTAAAGATACACTAGTCTTGTGATATACTGTGTTTCTAACGTTATTGGGGACAGCTGTTTAGATGAACATGTTAATATCAAGATATATCAACATATCATGAAGAAGTTCACTTATAAGATTTTTACAACAATGTCGTTAATCACTTTGCTAGTTTTATCAATTTCTGAACAATCGGCCTAATATACATAGCATATTGTTTTGTATATAACATACAGACTGTATTGTTTGTATTGCTTTACCAGCATTTATATAGTAGATATTTTTTTCTGAATTTTGAAATCACTTAATTCAGTTGATGCCTCCAGGAAATCTATTAATTAAAAATACCCCAAAGCACATGTTAAGATGACACTAGCATGCATGCACACTGTTCTCAAGCATGCGATGTCAATGCGGATGAGATAATCAGATTATGAATCATTAGGGACACATTTGCATATTACTCTAGTCTGCTGTCGTATGCCAGTGGTCGCAATCATCAATTCAACAGTGCAGTAAGGCACAACTATTTTTCACTGACCGTTCAAGGGCGTTCATCTTATCAATTATTGATAAAGCTGTTTTGATGCGTGTGTGGTTAGTTTGTTGTGTTTTTACAATTGCGTCTCTCTTTCGGGGTCAATAGGGCTTGACCTTGTGTCGTTAAACAGGGATTATATGTGTGTCTTATTCCTGGGATATTCCGTTTAGTTTTTATTGTATTGATGATGCGAAGCATATCTTAACCATTTGTATTTATGTATACACCTAACATATTATAGTATGCACCTAATACACATTTATGAACGTTTCAGTAGAAATTTATTATGTTGTATAACACAATAACATGGCCACTTTAGGAAGGATTCGACCACTGATATATTTATGACTAGATATAACGAAAATATTCCGTTTTGGTGCGCTTTTTCGTCATTCCTTATGATAACCTCTATCGATGTATCCAGTCTGAAAAGAACAACATTATTCTGTTGTTTGAATAATTGCCGTCGAAAACAATTTTAAAGGGAATGTGTGTTGTTTTTAAATACACCTTTAACGGATATGTTTATTGCGAAATGAAGTGTGGAAAATCATTTGAAGAGTTACAACTAAGATGTTGACGTATACAAACCTTCAACGAACTTGGATATGTGCTCAATATATGCTATTTTTTTAAAAAGCGTTAGAGCCAAGAATTAGCAAAATACTGTATCTTGATTGGTTGATTTACAATAGTACATGATGCTACCAATGTTTTAAAAAATGGTTTAAACATTCGTCAGTTAAGTACGACTACTTATGGGCGGGTGTATATGTGAAAACATTTTGGGCGAAAACATTCGCGAGACCTTTTATTAACAATATTTAATGTTTCTATTGCCAATTTTAAAGCCTGAACTCAATGTGCATTCTCATAATTATCTAAGGATTGATTGCATCCGTTCGGATGTTCATGCTGTCTATGGTACATAAAGTCAGGCTTGGAATCCCATTCAAAACGAAAGCACTATTTGTTTCATTTGATTGATTGTTCTTTAGATTGTTCTTAATTTTTTTTTATCTCTTACAATGAATATTTCGGAATCATATTTAGTATCATGCAATATGTTTTAACAGTTTTTCCATTACAAATTAAATCGATTTCGTTCAGAGTTTTTCGCACAGTTATTGTAAAAGCTTCATAAATTGCGTATTACTTGTGTCAATAGACCTTATATATCGCAAATTTCGAAACAAAATTTAGTCTTAAGTCATATTGGTACAAACACTATTATGTAATTAATCAACGAGCTAATTTCGACCGTTTCGCTTACGGTCGCTTTAACGGTTATTGTGCAACACCATCAACTTAACTTTTCGACAGTGAAGCTTGTTTAATCCGCCCAAACCATGATTGCATGCTAAAAGTATAATTTGAACTCAACAGACACAATCGCTCAGTTGTATCTGCACGACCAAAATTCAAGATATTTGTCTGTTTCACTTACCGGATGGCAAACCATAGCGGCGAATGCGTCGACTTCAGACGACACAACATTTTAAACCTACTTAGTCAGTATATTTTGTTTTGGCAGTTAAATATTCATCGTATTCGATACAAAGCATTGTAAGGCATCGATGACCAACCTAGTAAAATGAAAATTGGTATAGGAAGAGTCAAAGCACAGTTGTAGATCTAAAGGTCATATTTCTAGACTATGCCTTATCACGGTTAGGATACGGGTTTAGAGATTAATACAGATCGAATGTTCTTATTTGTTTGGTTCTTAATTTGTTTAAAACTGTTTTATGAAATTAATTATTATGTAAGTAAATGTACTTATACCTTTGATACACGAGTACTGACTACATAAAGGAAACGGACTTGGAAAGTAAATCATATCCTTTACAATTGTTATGAAGTAAATCAGTAGGAACTAAATATTAAAATGCAGTTTTTATTTCATTTTGAGTTTGCCATATTAGGAAATTCTTCGTATATGTTGGTGGTGTTGGCGAGCCGTCCTGTAATAATCTTGTTGTGGTAGTATTGTCGTATGAACAAACTCTGCCTCACTTAACACAGAAGACTGAAGCTATTTTTATCACTGTGGTGCTATTTTAAATTTGGTAAATGTATCAGTAAAAATAAGAAAGAAGTTCTTTGTCATGGGAGCCAGACAAAATAAGCCCAAGGCAATATGCCCATTCCTGTTTTGAAAGGGATAGGATATTATGAATGTATGTTTTTTGTTGTGTTTTATGGATACTATTACCAGACTCCCAGCTGTACAGCTGTAGACAATAAACCAGACACTGAATAATATTCGCTAAAAATCAACAATTAAACCCTTAAAATGACAACGTCTAAAATATCCGGTGTTTATGATAATACCCACTTTTTGAAAATTATGTCTTACAATATGTTAGCTCCAACCTCCCAAAAGGACACAACTGCTGACCAAATATGCGGCTAGTGACAATGGCAAATAAACGAATAAAGACAGTCTTCAACACATAATTCATTTACATGTAACGCTTAATCGTTACAGGTTGAAGGGTGAACAGATGTCCTCTGTTTTGTTTGCCGTTTGTATCCCATCTAGCCGCCAAATTTTGTTCTAAAAAAATGGGAATATATTTTGCTAATATCCGTAACATGTTTGATTTAATTATCAATATTCGTTAGATACAACCTTCAATCATTATTTCTTTACATGAAAAACACATAACAGGTGGAAGAGAATAACAAAACATCCTCTGTTTGGTTTTAGCTTTGTAGCCCAATTTTGTGTGAGAAATAAACACCTGTGTAACAATATTGATAAATTTACATTTGACGTAATAAAACACATGGAATGTTGCAAATTATATCATTCGGTTTGTAAAACATTTTTAGTGGACGTGTAATTTTAAACATACACAAGATATGGATACAGAAACAAATTTCTGATTTAGATAATCTATCAGTTTACCATATGCAAACTGCTTAAAATAATAAAAAAATACTGTCGAAAAATTACCATTCACCAGGATTAAACTGTCGAAGTACTAAAGTAATCCTTTGACAAAAAGTATCTCTTGAATAAAACAAACAGTATTTTATCAGCTGTGATTAAACTGACGAATAAAACTCCTTACGAACAAGTAATCCATCGAGATGTCAAATAAACCTGTGGAAAACCTGTGGAAAAGTAGTCCATTATTATTATTTCCTGCCCCCATCCAAGTAATTTGCAAAACTCTTGAACACAAATCTGCATGTTGTAAGTATAAGTATCACGACAACTACACATAATATAACAGCTTTGATGAGCCTTATATTTGTCATGAAAAATCCTAGTTGTCCCGGAAGCTCGTCAAATCCTGTGGTACCATTCATTACGCTCCCTGTTGTGTTGGATAAAACAATGCTTGTTAACGATTGTTTGACATCACCGATGACGTCGGGGGTATTGTTTATGATGTCATATGTGAACAGAGAGCTAATGACATTCGTTGAATTCTTCATTTTGCTAGTAAGATTTTTCCGAATTTTTACGATGACCACTTCATAAGTTCACAATACATTTTTGAACAACTTTCTGTGTAAAACAAATGTTACTTGGACGTATGTGTTACACTCTGCTGAAAGATGATCCTAATTCGAGTGGCTAATTGATCAGTTTGATTCTGAAATTAACCTTCCAACACATTTCTTCAGTGCTTTTAAATAGCAGTTTGAGCATGTACATCCATTCTGAATTAAACGAATGCCCGGTATATCTTTACGAATATTCCGTTGCTTCTTTGGGTCAATTGATTTATTTATTCACACATATTTACTGTAAATAAATCACTTCAAGGAGAAGGAAAATATAAGTATTTTGAAATACTTAATACCAGACTTGCTTACAATATCGGTTTTAGATATTGGCCCCGCTGTTGCTCCTGCAAAATTAACCATTTACTGTGATTGGAAAGGTTTTCCACAGGGTTCCGTCATGAGATCGTTTATTACATTAGAGAGAAAGTCATTAAGAGCTTATTGAATTGCTTTATGTTAGTTTTTGTCTATTTAATTAAAACTACAACGCAGATGACGTTGAATGGTATAGGTCGCAATATATGTGCTTGTTGAATAATATCCTTTTACGGGCCTTCCACAATGTAGAATTGGGTGGGGATGAACAAATATTAAAATGTTTAAAAGTATCATGTTTTGTATAGTTTTCAGGAAAATTAATTTAATGGGATAAAACAACCCTCCTTAATGACATATTTTTGAGTAATAAAAAGGTGACAAAAAATAACGTAAGAAGGTTTTATCAGATTTGGACCGGAAATCATTTGCATTTCTTCGGAAAAATATATCAACAATTTAACTATGTGTATGTGTCACAATGCCTCAGATTAACTAATTAACAATGTATTGGGAGAATTCCATTTGCAAAAGATATTCAATAAAATAAGAAAAATAGTTAATTTAATTTCATTTTCTAGGTTAAGCCTACAATTATTTTTTTTCATTAAATAGCCCCAATCACCAAAAATCCATACGACATTGTTGACTGGGTAGTACTGACTAATTTTACACAAAACCATATTTTGAATAAAAACATTTCCGGAAAAATACAAATGTTTTTTTTATTAGAAATCTAATAAAACAGTTTTGATTAGAAATCTTGTGTTAGAAATAACACATTTCGAAACCATATATATCTATTATGTATGCTAAATATGTAGCCTCTAGACTAAATAAAAGATTTGCTTTTAAACATTTCATGTTTTGGTCCCGTAAACGTTGTTTATACGCTGTAAGGCCCTTTATGTGCTTCAAGCTAGTACGCGCGTACCATTAATCAAGAATAAGTTTGTTCAAGGTAACGGTAAAAAAAAATTAAGTGCACGTGAAGAATAATATGAATCAACATATGCACAGAGAATAAATTTAGTTTTAAAGGTTTCCCAATCATTTTGTTGTTAACATACGGGCGTTTATACGTAATATATAACCGAAAACCTGAAACGGTATACAGAAACAGAGATATTAAGAGGAACTGACATACATGCACAAAGAGTAAGCAATGGGAACTATAAGTGTGGGGTGGGGCTGGAGGGGACAAGCCCAGTAGCCTTAAATTTAACAAAGATCATGTTTAAAGGCACACTAAAAAACACTTAAAAGGAGAAAGAAAATTACAAGACAACAAAAACATTACTTAACAATCAGAAGAGTAAATACGATACCCTAATGCTAACACTTAAACCTTTAGTAAAGTTAATACTCTTATAGTTTTATTTATGTAAATCCCTAAGCGTCTGTAAGAATTGAATACGTTTTATTGTATAAAGATTGCAGAAGCGTAGTTGGCAAGAATGAATGACAGTAGCAATACAATACCATTTTCAGGGTTAAATTATCTTTAAAGCATGGCGTTTTAATAATACAGTCTGACATCATTGGGTGCAGACTCAAACAAATCCACTTACACAGTCTCAGGCACAGTTTACGTGAACTCCCCTGCTTTCTTCCTACCATGATATTACTACGAGTAATTAAACATTACCGTGCGTGTTTTAATTAATACAATGAAAACAGTCAAGGCTTTGAACGTTATGTACGACTTAGAAGATACAGGGTTATCATGAACGTTATGTTGTTCATGATAACCCTGTATCTTCTAAGTCGGTTTTGAAAAATCAACGTTATTCTTATTAACGACACGGTTCAAAATACTATGTTTATTTCGTGTGTTTTTTGTAGGTAACATGACAATACAAAATACACACGTGCTCGCTCAGTAGACATAGTCGGCAACACTGACAATACTAAATAGAACACTGAAAATTTAAACAAATAAAACATTAATTCACGGAAAGTGTTGATCGCAGTTCGACAAAAGGGCTTAAAAATGGTTAAAGATATATTCAAAATTGACATTAAAATTTAGAGACTGACGACTTACAGAACAAAACCTATTGGTCCACTTATGTTCATTATAAATATCATCACAATTATCATTATTATTATTATTACTATTTGAAGTAAGCAGTTACCAAAACAGGACCAGAACGTGACTTTCAATATGCAATTAATTATTTTAAGGTCTTCGTGCAAACCAAGACATAATGAGATGTTTTGATGAAAACATTTGTTTATTAATTTGTTGATGACTGTTATGAAAACAAACAAAATGTGTTTTAGTTTAACATGGACACTTCTAGTTTCCAAATACTTGTTTTATGAAAACTTTTTATCTAGATTTTTAACACGACTACGAAAAAAACCTCGACACATGTCTATATGCATCAGTGACGCAAACAGTTCAATGACCATAGGTTACTATCTACTTGGTATTCTTAAATTTAAGAACAAGCGTTCAACGGATTAAATAAAAATGGTACTCTTGATAATTTGAAAACACATTTAGATCTATGACGATCTCAGTTTTAGCTCACCCAAGCATAAAATGCTCAGCGTGAGCCATTGTGATAGGGTGATTGTCAATCGTCCGTCGTCCTTAGATAATCATGTTCTTGAAAGGTTTTGGAAACACTTCAATTTCATACAGTTTAAAATTCAACTAGTGATGTTTATTATATTAACTATAGATATTTCCGTGAATTTCGGTCGTTTCATGGAAAAGGCATGTGAAGTAATTCCTGTGTATCTGAAAACAATTCCTCCATTTTCTGGAAGCTACTAAGCAGACATAGATAGTATATCTGACCAACTTTCGGTTTTATTTTCAAGCAAACTGTGATAAAATTAAAAAGAAAATTATATTCATGTTAATGTGAACATACTGAAAATGTAATTTAATTTAACTTATTGATGCTTCATTGCACAGAATTCAGAAATATATGAACGATTTATTTGGTTTGAGTACTAGTGGTGTCATAACCACCTTTTAGAGAGTTTGAGTCTTCTATAGAACGTCCGTTTTTAAGACAAACCTAAAAAGCAAGCTTTATTCTTTGTTAAGTCTAGTTAATGTTTGAATGTTGGCTTATTGAAAAGAAATATTTAAGCGCTTGAGGAATAAGGATTAATATATTTTGAATAGAATAAATGGGCCGCAAGCGTTCATTTTGTTAATTGTATGTCTTGAAAACATGCTAGTAAAACAGGTTGTTAATATTGCTAACCAACTAGAAAAGGTTCCTGGTCAATAAGCAATTAATATGAGAAATGATAAATGCATATGAGATTACTGGCAAACTGAATTACATTTACTGTGTGGTGATTTAATGGAACGTATTAAATGATGACCAACAAGTAGGCACCACTAGGAAAAAAGGCACACAAAATGATCGAAATTGTCCAAATGTAGAACAATTCTTTGACCATCAAAGTCATCTGATTATTTGTTTTCGTGCCTAGTACGTTTAGATATATTGTGTAAGAAACGGTGTCTAAATGTTACATAATTTAAAGATAATGAGTGAACTCGATGGTCCTAGCGCAACCATAAACGCCGGACGTAGTAGTGAATTAATTATGAAACTTCTGAAAGCAACTGTTCATCAGAAATGAGAAATTGTTTTAAATAGCTTTTCTTTTGATTCTTTCGTTCACAAAGCAAGAATGTCCATGATGTTAATTTCAACACTGCATGTGTTTAAAGTTGCACCTGAGGTCTCTTTGTGGTGCGTGTTTTGTGTATGAGGTATTTATTATTTTTACTTTCTCCTAGTTCTTTGTATAGTTCAAACTTGGCCTTCTAATTGAATAACACGCATAGAGCTACGACTTCATTCTATAACGATGCTTTTCATCATGAAGCTCTATGATCACAAGTTTTGAACCTTTTATTTACTAAGGTAGACTGTGTGGGAGTTTTATAGTTTTAACAATAACTAATCATATCTTAATATAGTTTTTGCATTAGATACTCTTATTGTATTCCTTCGTCTGCAGATAGAGTCGGGATCCCTAATCATAAAAGTACTTGGGGTTTACCTATCATGTATTTTATTATTATTTATAGATTTATTATTATCATTATAATTATTTTTATCATCATTGTGTTATTATTATTATTATTATTATTATTATTATTATTATTATTATTATTATTTTATTATAAACTTTATTATTAAGTTTTCTCAAGTTAATGCATACATTTAATGGATAGATTTACCATCAACGTTTATACTTTATTCGGTATGTTGGCAGAGGAGTGAAGTCGTGCACAAATACTAGTTTAAACACCCAATAAATTCACATTTTACTGACCGTTCCAAGGCGGTACCTAACAATACTTGATAAACACCCCATCTTTTTATAAAGTACATATGTGCATTGTTATGGGCTGTTTGTGGAGTTTTGTGCTGTTGTTACATGTTTCAGGTTTATGTTTTTTTTATGTTTTATGTTTTTGACGTTGACCCTGTGTCATTAATCGGGGTTTAAATTTAAACGTTCGACTACTGTGCGTGTTTCTGTAGTTTTTCATACAAACATTCATAGTTTATTTCAATGTTGTGCTCCGACTGAACTAATGCGATGTCGTTTAAGCAATGTTATTACAAATAACAGGTATTATTTTAAACAAACGTACGGCATCGGTAACATTTCTTTTAAATCAAATGCTTATTTGTAGGAGATGCTGCTAAATTTTAATTGCTATGAATACTAATTCAAATGTCAAATGTCAATATAAGTATTGAACGCACTTTTTCCGTCGTTCATGCTGTATTAACGCATAAGTCCTAGAGAGCAAATAACCAGCTAACGCTCTAATAATAATAAATTAGATATGTCTTTTAGTGTCTTTTATTATTTGTCGATTTGGCCCTTGAAGTGTGTCATTAAATAGGGGTTGTCTTTTCGACTTCCAGGTTTTTATTCATTATACTCATTCAAGTGAATGTGTGTGTAACAGTTGTCATTGTAACACTCATTGTGCATATCTTCTAAACGTTACGGCAAGGTCTACCGCGTATAGATCATGGGGATTATGTGCGTCAGTATGCAGCTCATAGAACCCCTATGTAAGCTTTACCCGTAAGGACACATTCTTTCTTATCTAATGTCAATTATTTAATAATCAGCTTAAGCAAAAATGCGTTTAACAAATACTAACAAACAACAAACACACAAAATTGTTGAACAAGTGCGATGTATAGAGACACCTGGTTGGTCCTGTGGACTCGGAATTCATTTATCTTGTCACGTTGGTTTCTTTTTATAACAAATACGTCACATCAACAATTATTTTTCATCAATAGAAAATTCAGTTCATGTCGCGATTTTCATCTCACGGCTATGATCTAAGGGTCATGAATCAATTAAGGGAAATGTTGTGAATTTCTGTGAAATTAACAAATCTTCACTTACTCTGTTTTCATATGCATTTCCGAGAAAGCTCATTTTTTGGTGCAAAAATATTAGCAAGTTCCTTTTAAAGACATATTAAATGTTTCACTGCCGATCTTAAAGCCTGTACGCTTTGTGCATAGCAATAATTACTTTAGGATGAATTGCATCATTTCGTATGTTCATGTTATTTACAGTCACAAAACGTCACCCCTTGAATCCCATGAAACAATATAGCACAATTGGTTTCATTTGGATGATTTTAAGCTTTTATTTCTTACCAAAAACATTTTTAAACCGTACCCAATACGTTAACTATTTTTTTTATCAAATTCAAATCAGTTTTTGTCAGAGCTTCATATAAGGGTTCTGATTAGCGTCAATAAACTTTAAAAATCGCACAATACTAATACAAATTAACAAATCAACCCTTTGGTGTATTTTAATAATAGTTTATTGCATGTATTATGACAATAAATCAACACAAATAGATCATATATATACCTTATTTAAAGCAAATGAGTGATTATCTGACATGCAAAGGGATCGGGCCACGAGTTATACCAACATCAGTTACGGCCCTCTCTCAAAACGTCAAATTAATTACCAAGCAAAGGTGATGTCATATCAAAGTTAGATTTTATATCAATATAAATTTGTTTTGTTATAAAAGGACATGAAGAAAAAGAAATATAGAGAACAATATGAGATAAGATGTATTGAAAGAAGACGAAACAGAGAAAAATTAGAAAAATAGGCTCCTGCTACTGACCTTGTAACTTAAAAACGGTTGGTGTTTTTAATAAAACAGTGAACTTTTCTGATATTTGAACATTTGTTCGGCGGAAACCATGTCATGTCCGAAAAGTAGTTTAGCTGTACTCAATGGATGAAATTGTCTTGTGTTTCTAAAAAATGTTAATCTCTGCTCTGTAAATACTGTACAATGAAAGAAAAAATGTTCAGCATCTTCGACTTATTTGCAATGTGTACATAGCGGCGAGTCTCTAACGTGGTTAGTCTATCAATTGATACTGATCGTGTGAGTCCAGTAACAATTCTTGCAGCTTCGTATTGAAGTTTTTCTATAGTTTCCTTTTCATTAAGTGTACAATTATCCCAGACTATTGAGGCGTATTCCAGAATTGGTCGTAGGTACGATATATATATTTGATTTAGAGTTTTGCGGTGTAGTTTATATTTTAACGCTTGCATGGGACCAATAATCTTTCGGGCATAACTAATAATATTGTCTATATGGTTGTGCCAAGTTCCATCTGCACTAAGTGTTGCGCCTAAATGTTTATGATGGTCACTTAGGACTAGGGCTGTGGTATCAAACATAAAAGATGGTTTCAGCTGATTTTTAAGAGAAAAAGAGCTGTTTTTGAAGGATTGAATTGTACCAGCCATTGTTTAGACCATTCGAATATTTTCTGTGAATCACTATTAATTATAACCTTCATGAAGTGGGTGTTGTTCGATGAAACCGCATGACAGCTATCGTCTGCAAAAAGCCTAGTTGACGATTTAAGGGTTTAAGCGATATCGTTTACATAAATTAGAAACAGTAGTGGACCTAACTGAGCCTTGTGGGACCCCAGATGAGATGTGCTTATTGCTAGAGAATGAAGTTCCTATAAAAACCTTCTGAGACCTATTTAGAAGATAATGTGATAACCATCTTAGTACATTTCCTGAAATTCCGTATTCTTGGAGTTTAAATATAAGACCACGATGCCAAACGCTTTAGATATATCACAAAATACAATGCTTGTTGACTGTTTAGCATTGAATGATTTGCAAATTGGGTGATATATATCAATAAGGTGATACACCGTTGAGTGACCAGGAATAAAACCCGACTGGTACTTGTAAATGAGGTTGTTATGGTGCATGTAATTGTACATGTGTTAATTCTTTCCATTACCTTTCCCACACAACTTAACAACTAAATAGGTCTATAGTTAGACACCGATGTACGGTCACCCTTTTTATAAAGAGGCATTACATTTGCAAGTTTCCATCTTGTGCGATATAAACATTCTCGAATAGATCTATTAAAGATAATACACAGAGGAATACAAATAGTGGATAAGTATTTCTAAGCATTCTATGACTAATTTCCTCTGGACCACCTGCCTTATGTTGTCAAGGACGTCTTTTATTTCAGTGTCAGTAATATCAATACGACTTAATTCGCTATTCCTTTTCATTCGTAAATTGGGTAATTGTACATTAACGTCGTCTATATTCGAAATGGAAAAAAATAGTCGTTAAGAGAACTTGCCTTTTCTGAATCATTAAATGAGTAAGAATTGTCTAAGTTTTTCAGTGGCGGTATTGCATTTTCTTTACCACTGTTTTGTTTTACTAGCATCCTGACAGTTTTCCAGTAAAGTGGATTGGATGAATTAAACTCCGTAAGTTTACCCTCAAGGTTACTAAAGAAGAGTTCTTGTGCGTGTTTGGTCATATTTAAAACTTTATTTCTAACCCTTATATATTCGATCCAGTCACGCAAATGACATAATCGAGTAGCTTTGCTTTTTAATATTTCACGTGAATTGGCTAATTTTCTGATTTCGGAGTTATACCACGGCTTATCTGAATATCGAATTGTTGCAAAGTATGTAGGGATACATTTCTCTGCGATATCTATGAATGTTTTTGTAAAATTATATGTAGCGTCATCGATATGTCCGTTATTCAAATAGGTCCAGTCTGTGGTTCTTATAAGTCCATTCATTTTATCAAAATCGGCTTGTTTATAGTTCCATACCTTTCTGGTGATACTATTTCTAGTAGAATAACTGTCTTTTATATAGGCATGGGCACAATAATGGTCGCTTATGCGTTGGGGAGTTTCAAAAATGCCTGAATTTAACACATTAATGTGGTGAGAAACTGCAATTGGATCTAATAAAGTCTGCGTAGAGGTCGTTATTCTAGTTGGAGTATCTATGACATTACGTAAATTGTTTAACGCCATAATATTTGGAAACTTTCGGTTGAGAGGATTGAGTTGGTCTTCGTTGATATCTCCAAAAACAATGCTATTTCTACAGAAATCATGTGTCTTGTCTAGGCAAATGTTGACCTTATCCCAAAAATCAACTGTTAAATGAGGATTGCGATGTATAGTCCCTATTAAATAACAATCTTTTTTATTTTAATTCGACCCATAATGATTCAGGTAAATCATTTTCTAACTCGTTCCTACGTATCGGTCGGAAGTATGCCGATATATACATTAAAAATCCTCCAGAATGGGACGAGTTATCTTTTCTGAACATGAATTCGTGATTATCGATCAAAAGAAAATCGTAGCTTAGATGGCTTCATAATATATACCATTATGTCATTAACTGTCAATAGGCCCCGTAGTGATATTGAATAGAGTCGTAATATAAAGTATATTCCCGCGATTAAGACTGTTAATGGATATATGCTCAGTGAACATATTTTAGAAGTTCTACAAAAACGTGCATTAAACAACCCTAAGGCAATCCTATAAGAACATAAGTCAGATCCCATAATTTACTACTTAATAACGTCAACAATCAAACGCGATTGCGTTAGGGATAAACACAAACATGATACAGTACACAGGAGCATCAAACAGAAGAGAAATGACAGTAGAACAAGAGCATAAAAGATAATAATAATAATGAAAACATTAGTTTCCAATTACAAGAAAAAGTGAACTAAGAACCATTATCATTGACCTCATAAAAACAAAAGGAATGATAATCTCATTAAATTTTTCAAATATAAAAAAAAAAATATGGCTATTAAAAAAACAGACATGAAGAATAAATAAGCCGAAATATGATGTATTGGATATAATATCGCTTTAAGAAGGAAATAGAGCGGCAATTGTTATGACTCCTCTTGAGTGATTACAATATCGTAATAAGGATATTAAAATGCTGATTTACGTCAGGCGCGGACAAAGAATCGCTCATGGGGTCCTGGGGAAAAACAAATACAGTGGGCTATAAATGTATACACTATACATCTATTTAAGGTGTTGAATTATCTATAATATTGATCAAATATAGTAAGCGTACTGTACAGTGGTAGTATATAGTAATAAACTAGGTTGACCACAAATCAAAGTGGGTCAATAAATATTATTGACTGTGAAAATTAAATAAAGCACGGCGATGACAGTAATAAGAGTTCACGCACTCATCTCCCGCAGCCCTAGCTCGCGGTGGCGACCGTTTGGTCTACGGCTGTTTTGACGTTTCCTGAAATTATGTACGTGTGTGTTATCAACTCTTTGAAAGTATGATGTCTTCACTTACACTGTTAATCTGCAATATTTTAGAAGCATGAAGGTTGTTTATCCCTAGGATAAATAAATTTCAAACTAAAAAACACATCTCTGACCAAATGATAAATTAGAAGGAGAAACCAATCAGTAATGCCTTACATCGATGTGCATAAAGTGCATACACTTTTATGAGTATCTCACATAACTGAGGTCTTATTTCAAATCATTCATAATTAATTTAATGAGGATATATTTTCACAATTTAAAATAAAGAAAGCGATAGAAAAAAATAAACATAGTGCAGTGAACATTGCTAAAAACAATAGAATAAAGGCCTGCAAAGGGATTCGGCAGTGAGTGTTTCCAACATCTTATGTACTTGTCTGAACCTATGTTAATACAGATTTATACAGCATAGCATAAAAAAATGCCTTGATTATTTTTCATCGCACTTATAAACAGTTGCAGTTCGTTATCTTGCAAAACAGCATGTTTTAACTTCCCGTGATGATATCTTGATGGTTATTCAGGTGGCTTGTGTTTAAACTACCCGTGGTGATTTATATTGATGGTTATAAATGATGTCTGATTAACAAGATCAATTTTTGATTCACTACAAAATAATTTTGTAAATAAAAACAATCTACATATACCTTAACTACTGCTGATTTTTTTCTTGCTTGTGTACCTATTTCTGTTAAATATTGAGGTAACACTTACGAGACGAAATACTCGCATTTAATTTGACCGATCTGGTAGATAGATATTCGATGTAAATGAACATCGTAGCTGTCTATAAATATTGTTTAGTTTTACATTACAAACTATGAACTTAAGACAGGATCATGCAGTCTAAATTTTATATTTGTTATTTCTAAATATTTAGATAGGAAATTGATCGTTTATTTTCGGTGATCTATTTGCAAATTGATCACGGTTTTGTGCAGACTAAAGGGAAAGTAGTTGATTAACTGTCGAAATAATTCTTGCCGATTACCGTTTAAATACGAATTTAGCCCGCTTAAATCCTTCTATTAAAGTGTGAACGGAAATGCTTGTAGTTCTGAGTCACATTAGAAGTTCTGATGGCGACATATGATAACTACAATATTCAACCATATAAGTGCTCTTTCCTTTGTGCCAAAAAGGGCAATCCAACGTCATTTTTTTAATTATATAAATACAACTTTATCATTTAATAAAATTTGAATAAAAAAATATTCATAAAAAGAGTGATTATTAAACAAATACTAGTCGATTTTATCAGCACTAAACCATCCTAAAGTGATATATTGTGGAGGACCATATTCAACCAGAAGTTGTAACACTGCTGCATGTAGTTTATCACATACTATGGATCAAATAAATCTGATAGTATTTCATTGTTCGCCTTTCATATACTCCATATTTAAAGATATTCATGGTTTTAAATAAAAATATCATTACATCATTTAACCGAAAACCGAGTTAATGAAAACCTAAATTGACCCATCTTCGGATACCCCAGGATACCATGCTTCGTTGTGTACCGTGGACGTTTTGTGTGTACGTTTTATCATCATGGATATTTAACGAGGCAGTGTCATTGGTTTGCAAGGTACCCACATATATAGGGCACAGACGTCCAAACTTATGAACCAGGTTCGCGTTCCACTACATATTACTTGACAGCAGCCTAGACCACATGTCTGTAATGGGTTATAATTGTATTTAAGAATAAAATTAGATGTGTTTTAAATATATTGATTTAATACTGAACATGTAAGAAACGCATTAAGTAAACTATTATACTTTTGGTTAGGAAAATATAAGATGCTGTTTTGACAACGGTCCTTGGTAGGAATGCGAGTTTCAATGGAATATGAAATGGTAAAGCTGAATGATTTTTCCAAATTACAATATCTATAGAGATTTTTTTTAAAAATGTGATATTTAATCTCTGTTAATTATACGGAATGAAAACAAAACAAATTTGTTTTAATATTGCGTATCTCCTGCTAGAAAATTATTTTATACAATAGTGCAAACTGATTAAATATATTTATATATATATGATGTTCATGTTGATTAAACTGTCTGATTTGGTATTCGCGCTTTGGTCACCACATACTCGTATTATGAGTGTTCCTATTCTAGATTTCTATTACTTTAAAACACCTTGGGGACTGTCAACCTAATTTCCGGGATATAATGCTTAAATTCCAGTTCCAATGTTGCAATCCAATTACCATTGATCTTTTTGGATGCGTGTGTATTACTGAGTATACAAATAATAACTTCTTTTTGAAATTCATCTGTTCATCATTTTCTAGAATGAATATTTTAAATGTGATTATTTTTTATACATGTATTCATACATATGGAGCTTGAATCATTGTCCCCCTAGAAGTAACAAAATAATTACTTTGTCAAAAAGTACGCCGGCTGTGTAGAACTTTGTTAAAGTTCACACTCCATCGTTGATAACTTCCAAATCAGTACTGCTCTGAATTGTAAAGATACACTAATCATGGGCTATACTGTGTTTCTAACGTAATTGAGGACAGCTGTTTAGATGAACACGTTTATACCAAGATATATCAACATATCATGAAGAAGTTGACTTGTTTTACAACAATATCGTTAATCACTTTGCTAGTTTTATCAAAGTTCTGAACAATCGATCTTATATGTATAATATATTGTTTTGTATTCAACATACAGACTGTATTGTTTGTATTGCTTTGCCATCTCTTATATAGTAGAAGTTTTTTGTTAAATTTTGAAATGAACTTTTAATCACTTAATTCGTTGATACCTCAAGGAAATGTAATAATTTAAAAGCCCCCAAAGCACATGTCCAGATGGCACTGGCATACAAGCACACTGTGCTCAAGCATGCGATGTAAATGCGGATGAGATAATCAGATTATGAATCATTAGGGAAACATTTGCATAACAATCTTTCTTTAGTCTGCTTTCGTATGCCAGTATTCGAAATCGTCAATTCAACAGTGCAGTAAGGCATAACTATTTTGAGCACAGAGCGACATGAGCTTGCAATTCAAAAATCGAGTTTCACTGACCGTTCAAGGGCGTTCATCTTATCAATTATTGATAAAGCTGTTTTGATGCGTGTGTGGTAAGTTTGTTGTGTTTGAGTGCGTCTCTCGTTCGGGGTCAATAGGGCTTGACCTTGTGTCGCAAAACAGGGATAATATGCGTGTCTTACTCCTGGGGTATTCCGTTTAGTTTTTATTGTATTTATGATGCGAAGCATATCGTAAACATTTGTATTAATTATTATAGTATGCACCTTATACACTTTTATGAACGTTTTTAGTATAAATTAATTATGTTGTATAACACAATAACATGGCCACTTTAGGAAGGATTGGACGAATGAATTATTTATGACTAGATATAAAGAAAATATACCGTTTTGCATCGCTTCTTCGTCATTCCTCATAATAAACTATATCGTTGTTTTCAATCTGAAAAAGAACAACACTATTCTATTGTTTTACTTATTGCGGTCGAAAACAATTTTTAGGGGACAGTTTGGTGTTTTAAATGGATTTTAATGGATTTGTTTATTGCGAAATAAGGTGTAGTAAATCATTTGAAGAGTTACAATTTAGATATTGAAGTCAAGAACACTGCAACGAATTTGGATAGAAAATTATGCTCAATATATGCTTATTTTGAAAAGCGTTAGAGTCAAGATTTAGCAAAAGGCTGTATCGTGATTTGTTGATTTACAATAGTACATGATGCTGCCAATGTTATCAGAAAAGGTTTAAACATCCGTCAGTTTACTAGACTACTTGTGGGCGGGTGTTTATGATTTTTTTTTCTTCTTGACTGTACCGGCATGGGTTCGCTCCCAACTACAACAAGTTGTTTATACTTTTTTTTTCTGCGATTTAGGTTTCGAGAAGTTTATAATTATAATAAGTGTTTACATATTCATTGTCGTGAAAACAGTTTTTGAGAAAACATTTGCGAGGCCCTTTATTAACAAAATATAATGTTTTTACTGCCAATCTTAAAGCCTGCACACTATGTGCATACTTATAAATATCTAAGGATTAATTGCATCCGTGTGTAAGTTCATGGTGTCTACGGTACAGAAAGTCATGCTTGGAATCCCATTAAAAACGATAGCACAATTTGTTTCATATGATTGATTGTTCTTCATGTTTCATCTCTTACAATGAACATTTTGAAATCATATTTAGTATCGTGCAATATGTTTTAACAGTTGTTCAATTACCATTTAAATCCAATTCGTTCAGAGCTTCATAAAAAGGTTTGAATTGTGACAATACATATTGGAACGTCTACAACTTAAATCAGTTATTGTAAAAGCTTCATATATTGCTTATAACGTGTGTCAATAGACCTTAAATATTGCAAATTACGAAGCAAAATTTAGTCGTAAGTCATATTGGTACGAACACAAAATCAATTATGTATATAATCGACGACCTAAATTGTGTCAATTTCTCTTACTACTGATATGACGGTTCATGTGCAACACAAACAAATTAACTTTTCGGCTTGTTAATTCAGCTCAAACCATGATTGCATTCAAAACGTATAATTTGAACTCAACATACACAATCGCTCATTTGTATCTGCACGACCAAAATTCAAGATATTTGTCTGTTTCACTTACCGGATAGGCAAACCATAGCGGCGAATGCGTCGACTTCAGACGACACAATATTGTTAACGTATTGAGGAAGAGTCAAAGCACAGTTGTAGATCTAAATGTCATATTTTTAGACCATGCCTTATCACGGTTAGGATACGGGTTAAGAGTTTTAATACAGATCGAATGTTCTCATTTGTTTGGTACTAAATTCAGTTTGCCATATTAGGAATTATTTCTTATATGTTGGTGTTGTTGGTGAGCCGTCCTAAATCAATCTTGTTGTGGTAGTATTGTCGTATGAACAAATTCTGCCGTATTAAACTATATTTTTATAATTGTGGTGTCATGTTAAATTGGTAGATGTATCAGTAGATTAAAAGGAAGCTGTTTGTCATGGGAGCCAGACAAACTAAGCCCAGGCAATATGCCCAATGCCTATTTTGAAAGGCATGGGATATTATGTACGTATGTTTTTGTTGTGTGTTATTGATAATATAACAATACTCCCATGGGTACAGTGGTAGAAGATGAACCAGAAACTGAATACTATTGGCCGAAAATCACCAATTTATGACAACCTCTAAAATAACCGGTGTTTATAATAATACCCACTTTTTAAAAATTATTTCTTACAATATTTTTGCCCCCAACTCCCCGAAGTAGCCAATTGCTGACAACATATGCGGCTAGTGACAGTAATATGTTTCATTTAACATTCACAAATTTACGAATAAAGACAGTCTTTAACACATAATTTATTAACAAGTAATTAAACACTTAATCTTTACAGGTTGGAGGGTGAACAGATGTCCTCTGTTTCGTTTGTCGTTTGTTTCCGAACTAGCCGCCAATTTTTTGTTTTAAACATTCATCGGGAAAATATTTTGCTAATATCCGTTACATGATTGATTTAACATAACAATATTAGTTAAATACAACCTATGACAATCATTTTTTTTCTTACATGAAAAACACATAACAGGTACAAGAAAATAACAAAACATCATCTGTTTGCGCTTTGTAGCCCAATTATGTGTGAGAAATAAACACCTGTGTAATATATTGATATATTGATAATTTGACGTAATAAAACAGGTGGAATGTTGCAAATTATATCATTTGGTTTGTATAACATTTTGGACGTGTAATTTTAAACATACACAAGATACGGATACAGACACAAATTGCTGATTAAGATAAAACTGTCCATTTACCATATACAAACTGTTTAAAATAATAAAAATAATGTCGAAAAATTTACCATTCACCAGATCTAAACTGTCGAGAAACTTGGATTAAACTGAGGAGTAAAACTCCTTACGAATAAGTTATCCATCGAGATTTCAAATAAACCTGTGGAAAACCTATGGAAAATTTATTCCATTTAAATTTATTTTCTGCCCCCATCCAAGTAATTTGCAAAACTCTTGAACACAAATCTGCATGTTGTAAGTATAAGTATCACGACAACTACACATAATATAACAGCTTTGATAAGCCTTATATTTGTCATGAAAAATCCTAGTTGTCCAGGAAGTTCGTCATATCCTGTGGAAGCGTTCATTGCGCTCTCTGTTGTGTTGGATAAAACAATGCTTGTTAACGATTGGTTGACATCACCGATGACGTCGGGGTTATTTTTTGTGATATCATTTTGGAACAAAGAGCTGATGACATTCGTTGAATTCTTCATTTTGCTAGTACGATTTATCCGAATGTTACGATGACCACTTCATAAGTTTACAATACATTCTTGAACACTTGCCTGTGTAAAACGAAGGTAACTTGGTCGTATGTGTTACACTCTGCTGAAAAATGATCATAATTCGAGTGGCTAATTGACCAGTTTGATTCTGAAATTAACCTTCCAACACATTTCTTCAATGCTTTTAAGTAGCAGTTTTAGCATGTACATCCATTCTGAATTAAACGAATGCCCGGTATATCTTTACGAATATTCCGTTGCTTCTTTGGGTCAATTGATTTATTTATTCACACATATTTACTGTGAATAAATCACTTCAAGAAGAAGGAAAATATAAATATTTGGAAATACTTCATGCCAGACTTGCTAACAAGATCGGTTTTAGATATTGGACTCGCCCTGCTGTTGCTCCTGCAAAATAAACCATTTACTGTGATTGGAAAGGTTTTCCACTGGAATCCGTCATGAGAACGTTTATTACATTAGAGAGAAAGTCATTAAGCGTTTATTGAATTGCTCTATGTTAGTTTTTGTCTATTTAATTAAAACAACAGCGCAGATGACGTTGAATGGTATAGGTCGCAATATATGTGCTTGTTGAATAACATGTAATCCTTTAACGGGCCTTCCACAAGGTAGAAGTGGGTTGTGATGACCAATAATTAAAATGTTTAAAAGTATTATGTTTTGTATAGTTTTCAGGAACATTATTATAATGGAGTAAAACAACCCTCCTTAATTGAAAGTTGAAAAAAATAACGTAAGAAGGTTTTATCAGATTTTGGACCGAAATGCATTTGCATTTCTTCGGAAAAATATGTCCACAATGTTTGTGACACAAACATTTGCAAATGATATTCAATGAAATAAGGCAAATAGTTAATTTAATTTAATTTTCTAGGTTAATCCTCCAAAAAAATGAAAGTTGTTTCATAAAATAGCTCAAATCACCGTAAAGCCATAAGACATTGTTGGTTGGGTAGTTCTGATTATTTTACACAAAACCATTTTCAATTTGTATAAAGATATTTCCGGGAAAATTCAAAAGCTTTTTATTAGAAATCTTATAAAATATTTTTGATTAGAAATCTCATAAAACATTCCTTCTTAAAGTTTGCTCAACTCCAAATTACATCTATTATGTTTGCTAAATATGGAGCCCCTAGACTAAATAAAAAAGGTGTTTTCAAATTGTTTATGTGTTGGTCCTTCAGACGTTGTTATACTCTTTAAGGCCCTTAAGTGTTTCAAACGCATCGTGTTACTTTGCAAATTAGTACGCGCGAACCAAGGCTAACTTTGTGCAAGGTTACGGTAGAAAAAAGAACAAAGTTATATTGATTAACCTATGAACAAAGACTGAATTGAGTTTTAAAGGTTTTCCTATCATTTTGTTGATAACATAAAGCGTTATACGTAATATATAATCGAAAACCTTAAACGGTATACAGTAACAGATATATTAAGTGGAACTGACAGACATGCACAAAGAGTAAGCAATGGGAGCTATAAGTGGGGGAGGTGGTGAAGGTGGCAAGCCTTAAGGCACATTGATCAAGGCCAATAAACACTCAAAAAAAGAGAAAGAAATTTACAAGACAACAAAAACATTACATAACAATCAGAACAGTAAATTACACATATACGATACCATATTGCTAACACTTAAACCTTTAGTAAAGTTAAAACTCTTATATTTTAATTTATGTAAATTTTAGCGACTGTAAGAAATAAATATGTTTTATCGTAAAGAGATTGCAGAATCGTAGTTTAAGGGCATGATTGAATGACAATAGCAATACAATACCATTTTCAGGGTTAAATTATCTTTAAAGAATGGCGTTTTAATAATACAGTTTGACATCATTGTGTGCAAACTCAAAAACACAACTTATACAGTCGCAGTCACAGATTTCGTGACCTCACCTGCTATCTTCCTATCAATGACATGATATTACTACGAGTAATGAAACATTACCGTGCGTTTTTTATTAATACAATGAAAACAGTCAAGTAAACGTTATGTTGTTCATGATAACTCTGTGTCTTCTAAGTCGGTTTTTAAAAATAATGTTATTCTTAATGACAACACGGTTCAAAATACTATCTTTATTTCGTGTGTTTTTGTAGGTAACATGAAAATACAAAATACACTTGTGCTCGCTCAGTAGACATACATATATAGTCGGCAACACTGACAATACTAAATAGGACACTAAAATCATAAACCAATAAAACATTTATTTACGGAAATAGTTTATCACAGTTAGACAAAAGGGCTTAGAAATGGTTATAAATATATTCAAATTTACATTGAATTTAAGAGACTGACGACTTACAGAACAAGAAATATTTGGTTCACTTATTTTCATTATAATATCATTACAATTATCATTATTGTTATTTCTATTTAAAGTAAACAGTAACAATAACAGCACCAGAGCGTGACTTTCAATATGCAATTAATTTTTATAATGTCGTCTTACAAACCAAGACACAATGAGATTTTTTGTAAATTTGATGAAAACATTTGTTTATTAATTTGTTGATTTTATGAAAACAAACAAAATGTGTTTAGTATTACATTGGCAATTTGAATTGATTTGGAGTTTAACACGACTACCCTCGACACATGTCTACATGCATCAGTGACGCAAACAGTTCAATGACCATAGGTTACTATCTACTTGGTTTTCTTTAATTTAAGAACGAGCGTTCAACGGATTTAATTAAAATGATACTCATGTTATTTTGAAAACAAGATGAATGACGATCTCATTTTTAGCTCACCCAAGCACAAAATGCTCAGCGTGAGCTATTGTGATAGTGTGATTGTCAATCGTCCGTCGTCCTTAGATAACGGTATGACTAAAATACGAAAATAAGGTTATTTTTAATGAAAATAAAGTTATTTTCGCAGAAAAAAGATTTTGATAAAAATCTGAAAATAGGATTAGTTTTGGCGAAAATAACATTTCTAACGAAATGTAGTTAGTTTATGGCTAAAGGAACGGTATTTTCAAGAAAATAAGATTTTGGAAAAATCTGAAATAGGGTAAGTATTTGGCGAAAATAACATTTTTTTATTAAAAAATGTAGTTGCTGTTGGCTAAACTAAGTTATTTTTGGTTGTCCGGTTAGCGCAGTGGTTAGCACACTCGCTTTTCACCTAGGCGACCCGGGTTCGATTCCCGGCTCGTGCGCATGTGAGTTTGGTTCGTGGTCACCAAGCCGGACAAGTGGGTTTTCTCTGGGTTATCCGGTTTCCCCCACAACACAAGACCACACTCTCGCGTAACATCGTGCCAACGGGAGTGATTGATATAATGTAATAACTTGTTTCACAATCGTTGTAAAATAAATATGTTTAAACTAAAGTTAGTTTTGCGAAATTAAGATTTTGATAAAAATCTGAAAATATGGTTAGTTTGCATCTACATGATTTTTATCAAAATCTTATTTTCGCGAAAATAACTTTATTTTAGCCAAACACAACAACCTTTTTATCCAAAAAGTTATTTTCGTCCAAACTTACCAGAGTTTAATCAAAATCTTACTTTCGTCTAAATACCTTTATTTTTTTATAAAAACACCGTATTTTCGTATTTTAGTCAAAAATGTTATTTTCATGTTTTAGTCATACCGTTAGATAATCATATTCTTAAAAGTGTTTTGAAACACTCCAATTTCATGCATTAAAATTTAAATTAGAGATATTTATTATATTAACTATAGTTATTTCCGTGAATTTCAGTCTCTTCATAGAAAAAGTATGTGTAATAATTCCTGTGTACCTGAAAATATTACTACAGAGATTCCTCCATTTCCTGAAGCTACTAAGCAGAAATAGATAGATAGATATGATAAACTTTCGGTTTTATTTTCAAGCAATCAGTGATAAAATAAGAAAGAAAATTATATTCATATCAATGTGAACATGCTGAAAATGTTATTTGCTTTAACTTATTGTTGCTACATTGCACAGAATTCAGATATATATTAATGATTTTTTGGTTTGAGTACAAGTGGTGTCACCACACTTAAGTGCAGGCCTTTATTCTATAATTGTTAA